>NW_006440638.1:2765422-2768177 GCF_000325575.1 Pteropus alecto
TCTTATAAATCTCTATGTGGCTCACTCCCAACTTCATTCAGATCTTGGCTCCAACTTTACCTTTTCAGGGATGCCTTCCCTGTAGGACATATCTAAATACATTTCCCTATCCAGTCTCTCATTTTGCTAATTTTTCTTCATAGCATTTGTCTCCGCCTGACATTAGATTATGAATGCTTGTGCTGGACTGTCCCTTGTCTATCTCCTCTAAACACTAAGCTCCATGAGAGCAAGGACTTTGTTTTGTTCACCGCTATACTTGGTGCACCAGAACAAATACCTGAAGAATGATGAATGTCTAATAAAAAATACTTGTTGAATGACTAAATGAATGAGGACAATCTATTTTGTTCAAAGACTAAATTAAAATAAAATAGAACTAATTATCATAGAAATACAACCCAAAACCATAATGAAATATCACCTCACACCTGTCAGGATGGCTCATATTGAAAAGACAAGAAATAACAAATGTTGACAAGGATGTGAAGAAAAGTGAACATTTGTGCATTGTTGGTAAAAATGTAAATTGGAGCAGCCACTATGGAAAACAGTATGAAGCTCCTGAAAAAATAACAATAGAACTACCATATGATCCACTTCTAGGCATATAGCCAAAGGAATTAAAATAAGGATCTTGAAGAGATCATTACAGCATTATTTACAATAGCCAAAATATGAAAATTGATAAATGGATAAAGAAACAAATAAATAAATGGATAAAGCAATAAAAAAATACACAATGAAAATTTATTCAGCCATAAAATAAGAAATTCTGCCCTTTGCAACAGTATAGATGGACATTGAGGACTCTATGTTAAGTAAAATATGATAGAGAAAGACAAATGTTACATGGTCTCATTAATACTGAATCTGAAAAAAAATCATGGAAAGAGAAGAGATTGGTTGTAGAGATGATGGGTGGGGGAAATGGATGAAAAAAGTCAAAAGGTACAAACTTCCAGTTATAAGATAAGTAAATCCCAGGGATGTAATATACAACATGGTGACTACAGTTAATAATACTGTATTGTATATTTGAAAGCTGCTAAAAGAGAAAATCTTAAAAGTTCTCATCACAAGGAAAAAAAATCTGTAACTATGCGAGGTGATGGATGTTAACTAAACTTATTGTGGTCATCACAATATATACAAACATAGAATCATTATGTTGTACACCTCAAACTAATATAATCTTTTATGTCATTTATCTCAATAAAACTGAGAAAAATAAAATAAAAAATACCTTTGTAACAAAAGAAAGGCAGGGGGATACTTAGAGTCTTGAGACATTTCTAAAATCATTTCTCAGGCCAATTTTCTGCAAAAAAGTTGAACAAAGGTGGAAGAAAACAACTAAAACAAATTTTGAAAATGTTAAGTTTCTTTATTAACAGCAGAAGACCTCTTAACTACAGTTTAGGATGAAAGTAGCTAAATCTATCCAAATAGCCTTATTCTACTCACTGCCAAGCCTGAGATTCCCCAGGACCAACTCAGTACTAATAGCCAAGACTTGTCATAATAGAGAAGTATAAATCATGAATCCCCGTTCTCTGTACAATGGAGAATAATTGATAGTATACCACAAATGTTTCCCCCAACCCTAAGGGCTGATTTATCGTGATGCCTCCTTGCTTCTCTCGGTGTGCCTAGAATAGTTTTAGAGGAAATTTCTTTGTTATCTTTATCCTCCTCAAAAGTATCCCAGTGTTAACTGCACATATTTATCTTTGGTCCAATGACTCTTTCTGGCCAAACTGTTGCTGTTACAGGAAAAGCTTTGCTCTCTGGGCCTTGCAACCAGAAAGGTCAAGCAAAGGGAAAGACTAGACAGAAAAAAGTAATTTACAAATAAATATGTGAGAATTAAGACTTTGAACCACAAAATGTCAAAATCACTGTTAAAAAAGGCCTATAAGAAAAAAATTAAGACTGATATTTTAATGCTGCAAACACAAAATTATTTAAAAAAGTCATATGATTACTTTTGGTATGAGGGCTTCCTAAAAACATCTCTAAAATATACAATATTATCAACACAATTGATAATAGCTTCAGTGTGACCTATTTGCACCTGGCAATTCTCTTTGTTGAAACAACAGACAGGACAGATTACTCAGCAGTATAACTTAATGCAAAATAACTTCCCTTACCAAATGATAGTGTCACTTGTCGCACAGGAAGTGAAGACGAGGCAAAAATTTATCATGAAGTGAAGACTAGGCAAAAATTTCTCTGGGTAGTTTCCTTTGACTTTTTACTTTACAGTCAACTGATTTATGAATGATAGGAAGTATAAATTTAACTGTGCAGACTACTTTTTGAGAACGTACTGAGTCTACAAGACCTTTCTAGCCAAATGACATACTGACCTTCAAACTCAATATGGCAAAAACATAATGTGTTGTCAATGATAAATAAATTAATGATGAGAGATTCATTCATTCATCAGTTTTAAACCATACTTGTGATTTTCTCCTACAAACCAGCTCCTTCCCCTAACTTCTAACTTGCCCATTTCTGCCTCATCACCTTCTGTGAACCCACAAGACCAGGACAGCAGAGTTAAGCTGTTCTCTCTTCCTCCTTGGCCCAATTGGTTCAAACTCTACAGCATCTTTCTTCCTGGCTTCTCTTCCATCTGCTCCTTGGTTACTATACAAGCTTAGTCCTCATCTGTCTCCTACTTTTACTCTCTACCATGTACCTACCAGCCTAAATATCCTTTCACTTTTTGTCAATATTACACTCT
>NW_006440638.1:2768209-2780401 GCF_000325575.1 Pteropus alecto
CAATCTGGCATTCAAGGGCTTCCATAATTAAGCTCTGCTCTTATTTCCAGCCCTATATTTCATTGGTCTTCTATACTTTAACCAGTTGAAAATGTTTTTCTTTCTTGCAATATTCTCTACTCCATATTCCACCTTCACATAATACTTTTTCCTCTGCTTAGAATGTCTCTCCTGCCTCCACACACCACATGTATAACCACCACCAGGGGCAATCAACTATGCTTTTTTGAAATATTCCCCATCACCCTGACAAAAAATCATATTGTCTCCTCTGAGTGCCTGTGGTACTTGGCCCACTCCTTTGATACCTGCCTTGTGGTATATTTATTCATTTATTCATTGCTGTGTCCTGATTTACTAATAAACTCCTCAAAACCACTCCTTATTTCAGAATTGAAACTGATGGGAAATGCTCAGTTCATTAGTATCGAAAAAATAAATGAATAATGGAGAAAGTTATTTTATCATCTGACTTCAAAGGTAAGTTTTAAACCTCCTATTGATATGAAATTCAGAAATGCTTAGTAGACATTTTGATATTCCTAAATACTATATAACAAATTAATGTTTATAAAGCTATCATGTAATAGAATATAGGTCCCATTCAGTTAAAAGTAGTTAAGGACACCTTACATCCACAGAACGATTTGACAAATGATGTTGGAAACATTGACTGGATAAATACAAATCAACATGGTCTACTTTTAGTCTCTCAGAAGGTTGTTTTGCGATCATCTGCTGGTTGTAAAGTATAGGAAAATACTGTGTTCTTTAATCTTTAAATGAAATCAGTTTTTTTCTTTTTTATACTTTGATCTATATTGAGCATAAACAAAACAAGCTAGGCATATAATATTTCCTGAAATTTCTGTATGTTTACACATGCCATAAAAGCACAGTACATTGCTGTTTATATCAATATCAACAGTTTTCATATGTACCAGTTTCATACCTTCTCTTTAGAAGGAACTCAGGGAATCATCAAGCCTGGTGCTATTTCCTAGCATATCAGTACCTAACTCCCAGAAATACATGTGCTCTTACAAATCTTCCAAAAGATGATTACATGCACAGAAATTCATTCCAGCTTTTCCAAGTCCTGAAGTTAGGAATTACATTCAAGCCTTTAAATTACATTCTTCTGAAAGCAAAAATCATTTCCTCATCCTAATTGTTTCTAATTTTTAGAAACAAAGGCCAAATAGTCTCTTTAATCTGTACTCTAAGAAAAAGGACTCAGTGGGGCTGCACCAATGGCTGCTGTGACGCCAATGTGCTGGACCTCTTCTTGCACAACGACCAACCTCTCTTTCAGCACTGGTCCTTGCCTTCTTCTATCTATCTCACTATGAGATTCCCCAGGCCTCAACCCGAGATGCTCTGTCCTTCTCTGTCCACAGGGCCATTTGGGAGCCTGTCCAGTGGTGTGGGGTACAATAAATCACTCAGAACACTGGGTAAAGTGCTATAGGTCCCAATTCTGCCTCTGACCAGTAGTGGGACCCTGGATCCAACATATAATTTCTCTAGATATAAATGTATTATCTGTATGTATTACCTAAGATTAGGTAATATCCTAGTTTCTTCAAGAATTAAGCATCTAGGACACTAAAATTCTACCAATTCTCAGATGATAATTTCCAAATACTCTAGTTGTATATGTTCTAACAAGTTTTCAAAGCTATTCATTCATTCATTCATTCATTCATTCATATAGTGTTTATTTAGCAGCAATATGCATCAGGTACTGTGATAGACTTCGAGGATACAATGGTCAATGAAAAGACATGGTCCCTGCCTTTGTGAAGTTTATTGTCCAGTAGACAATAAACAACATGAGAGTGACAATTAACAAGCAAGAAAATACAAATATAATTTTAGATGGTGCTAGGTACTTTGAAACAAAACAGAAGGAGAGGAAAAAGGAGAGAGAGAGAGAAAAGGAGAGAGAGAGAGAGAGAGAGAGAGAGAGAGAGAGAGACACTACTGTGTGAGAGAAAATTGAAGAGATGACATTTCAAGCCAAGATTCTAGAAATAAGAAGGACCCTGATATCTGAAAAGCAGAAGTAGATCATTTTAGACAAAAAGAATGACATGTGTAGAGGTCCTGACATGAGAGTGCTTTGTGTGTAAAAGCGGCTGGTAAATTTATAGCAGTGGAGGTGAGGGAAAGAAGCACAAAAGTGACATTTCTCTTTTCACCATATTCACCTGAACACAACATAGGACTTAAATCAATGGTCTCAAACTTGCCTGCCCGTTAGAATCACTTGGTGATCTTCTAAAAATTCCAAGGATCAGGCCATACCCTAAACCAGTAAAATCACAAACTCCAGGGGTGGAACACAAGCATCAGGATTTTTTGAAGCTTCAAGTGACTCTAAACTGCAGACATATTTGAGAACCACTGACTTAAATCAATTTTAGTGCTTAAGTTCTTGTTTCACTTATCTACGAAACGATAGGGTTCAACTTAATGAGGTCAGGTCTCTTTCTTGTTCTAAATTAGATGATCTCTATATACAGATCTAGGGTCATTTTCACCCATTCTTATACTCAAATCTTCTTTCTCTCTCTTTCCCCTGTCCTGGGATTGTCATATTCTCTTGGCCACGTCTAACACTTTCAAATCTTAGATTCTTCTGTTCACACTGTTTTTACTTATTAAGCAGGTTCTGTTGATCCAACAAGTCTATAAAGCCCACTTCCCTTCTCACTCAGATAACCATACCCCACAGAGTCACCTTCCAATACATCCTGCCCAGTGACCATTCTGAACTCAATTCCTACTACTTATGCAAACATATCTACACTTCAAGTGCCACCTCTTGCAAGAAGGCTCCCTAACAGGCTCAAGTATCTGTGATAACTAATCTGTAAAGTTTTATAGTCCTCATAGTTCATATGATATAATTTAGAACTAAATTATATAAAGGCATATATCATACATTGGTTTTATCTCCCCCAACAGATGCTAAATAAATAAAAAAGCAAACACATTTTCTTAATCCTTGACATATATTAAACAGTCAAATATTACCAGCAGCAGCAGCAGTAGCAGCATTGTTGTTAGAGAGACTGCGGTGGCCAGCCGGGGTACTGGCAGCGACATTAAAAGTGGTAGTGTAGTAGTAGTAGAGGCAGTGATGGCAGTGAAATGTAAAGAGCCAAATGGTAGCCAGGCACTTTGTATGTATCATCTCATTTAAACATTAGAACAATCCTAAAAAAAAGTTCTAATCTCTCCACTTTACAAATAAGAAAGTTGGAGATTAAGAAATTCAAGAAACTTGCTAAGCATGTATGGCAGATCTGTCTGGTCCTAATTGTCCTGTTACTCCTTTTTACCTCCCTATAAGCCTTCCAATGAATGGACTCTGTTTTAGAAACCTTTTGCATCTGACACGGATTGATTGATTGATTGATAAGAATAGCTGCATTCAGTGGAGGTTTCCCATAAGGAAGATAAACTATGGGTTTTTCATTTTCAAACACTCACTAGAATTCCCTAACATTGGTACATAAGCAACAACTGTTCACTAAGGTATGCTCTGACAATTCGTAACAAGATCGTTTCCACTTAAAGTCACCTAATATGGTAAGTGTACCAGTGGACGCTGCTTTCCCCACCAGAAATGAGGGCAAGAGGTACTCTGGGTATTGAGTCACCCATTGCCAACCTTGGATGTCTGGAAAAACAAATGCTAATTGTGACTTAATGAGTCAAATGATTTAGAAGTTAATCTAGAAAATACACATGCCATTCAAGGTCAATTAAACATTTTCTGTTTAGAACTCATAATCTACCTGATGAAAAAAAAACAAGAGGGCCTTAGCAACTTATACACCTTCTTCATCTCTTGCTTTAATTTTTCAAAAGCAAACACTGGAGTTTGGCTGCTGGTAAAGGAATCAATATGTTAATAATATAGAAACAAAATTTCTGATCAGGTGTTTGTTGGCAATCCTATTAGAGAACAAAATTACTATAGTAGCAGAGATAATTATCAGCATCTTTTGGGGTCAACCTATTTGAAGAAAAGTGCTGCTTAATAATGATTATAAAAATAGGTTAAAGAGTAAGGGAGAAATACTTAATTTTCGTCTAGGTACTAAACCAAAGGTAAAACTGAAGAGTATGTTTTATTTAAAATCCATGCTGCTAAGTTCATTTTTAAAAATTGAGTATTTCAAGATACATGATTTTCTATTATTCATGTGAACAGAAAGAATCACATGGAGGAGATCATTCAAAACAGGATATAAGTTGCTCTTATTTATTTCAGAAATACATTATTTAATTTTCTTTTTGTGTGCTTTAATTTACTTTTCTAAGTTTAATTTAGGCTAATATTATGATTAGTTTGACTTTCCTGAGGTCTCACCAAGTACTAGAAGGAAGTTATTCCAGAAGTATGTTAGTGGAAGATAATGTGGGGAAAAAAAGTTACCCATCTTTAATGAGGAAAAATGGCAGACCAAGTATCTCTCCTCCTGCCCCAAAGCTCTCAAAATGGGGGGGGGGGAAGGTATATATTAAAAGAGAACTAAATCCATATAGGATAAAAGTAATAAAATACACTTCCATAATATTAAGAACATTTTCAGCTCTGATCTAAAAGGATCTGGAATAAGTCATGTGAAACACTGGTTCTTAGCACATACTTGTATTGTTAAACACAAATTCACTTATTCCAAAGACTGATCCATAACACACAGGGAACCACAAAAGGCAATCTCACCTGTTTTCTGACCCAGAGTCCTAAGAGTAGAAGGAAGTTTTTCTTCCAATACTTGAAGCAGTTAACAAATTTGCAATAATAAAATCATTTTTAAAGATGAGTCACTTCAAAATTTTTCTTTTTCTACCTAAAGTTCCCCTAACTAAACTGATGAAGTCAAGATTTATTGAGACTGATCTATTGCCAGTGTATTTATAAACAACAAAGTTTTGTGCTGGTAGCCAAAAGCTAGGCATCCTAGATCAAAGTTTGCAAGTGTAGATTTTTTCATTATCCCCACCCCTACATTTTCCTTTTGACTTAAGGAAAATTTGAATCCAGTACCCAGCTGATAATATATATAAAATGATACTTAAAACACACATGTGAAAAGTTGAATCAGTATTGTGAAAGTCAGAGTCAGTTGAACTACATATTTTTACCTAATATAACTATGGCTTGCAAAAGAATTATATGAAAAAGCATTCTTTTCCAATTTCTAGTAAAAACTACAGATAACTGGGCTTACAATAAGAGTATATCAAAGTATTAACCCTTTAGTCAACAAAATCGCCCCAAAAGTATGGTGTTAAAAAAGAGCATATATATGTGTGTGACTGTATTGCACATAGTGGCTCATATATGATGCAATTACTTATATTGGAAAACAAAAGTATATGACCAGATGGAATCCTTACCTTTTCAAGTATAGCATTGCCTTGGTGAGGATTGATGTTGTGCTGGCTTATTTCTCTTTTGTATTTATATTCATAAACTTGGTCAGTGATATTAATCAGTAGAGTTGATGGACTGAAGGTCAGTTTTCCGCAATCATAAACAGCTCCACTTTCTACATCAGTTGGTGCTGTAGCATATCTTAAGATTAATCCCATTATGAGACCTAAAATAAAGGATAAATAATTTCACTAGAGGAACACAATGTAAAATGTTCACTATTGGATACTTTTAAACATGTGATTTGGAATTTGTAGAAGTGGCAGAGGAAAGAATTGGGTCATTGCCTAGTTTAGAAAATTGTTCACTCTTTTACAGACATTAGTTCAATAGGTTGTATTGTTTAAATTTTCGTGATGGACATTACTGCATATATTTTCCTCTTGTTTTCCTCCTAATGGACCCATAAATTTTGGAGAGAAGAACTACCAATCTCTTCTATCCACACAAAAGCTTCAAGAAAATCTTTACTCTGTGACAGATGCTGAGTAATCTATCAGTTCAGAGATGGAATTCCCCTGGGGAAAGTCCACAGATCAGCATATATCTGACAGTCCCATCAGACTAAAGGTAATCATTTATCTACAATGGTTGAGTGAAAGGTGTTCTCATTCTCTCCCTCAGGACATGACCAAGGCAACACATTTCCTCATTTTCTGCTGGCAGGTATCTGTGACCTCAAGTGTTCAAAAACACAGTCGATATGTTGAGGGTGGTAGGACTGAGCTACAGACAGAATCCAGGTCCTGGATGAGTTCACTGAACCATTGGATCAACTTATTCTGAAGCTACCCTAATTCTAAACTTTTTGCTATGTGACATAATACATTCTTTAAATTCTTCAAACAATTTTGAATCAGTTTTCAGCTTACCCATAGCTAAATGTATTATAATGTCATAACATTCCTTTTAGTGAAGAGTTGAACCCAAGTAATAATCCTTGACTTTTAAGTTTATAAACACTGTTAGGATGCTCACAGTAATCTGATAATGGTGAACTCTTTTAATATTATGGATTTATTAACAAAAGAAAAGAAACTTCAGAGGCCTATACATTCCTCAACTTATATGTTTTAAGATAAATCCAATCTAAAGATAAAATCTGTTCTTTAAAACATCAAATGTTGGAGGTTTTACCACTCTCTTGTGAAGCCAATAACCTTTCATTTACTTAATAAAATATTTGTTATTTGCATATTTTTTGCCAGACATTTATAGATGTAAAATAAAAATATAGTCCCAGTCCTACAGGAGCTCAAGTTTATAAAATAAAGACCCATAAGCAAACAATTATAATACGATGTAATATGTGCTATGACAGCTGGTAAGCATTCTGTGTTATATGAGTATAGAGGGGAGACACTCTAAAGCCTTTTGAATGGTGCAAAGCTTTAGATGAATCCTAAAAGGTCTCATAAGGTTTGTCCAGATGAGCTGAATCAGGGAATGAGTTGGGATCCAGGCTGCACATGTGGGTGGTGGCACCTGAGTAACAGCAGAGACAGATAAAAGTTCCCCAGGATTATGTTTGCCAATGTGTAGAATAGCTTCTGGAAAGTGACTACTCAGCCAGAGATTGTGTTTCTTGGTTGTCTGCATCTGGTTGGGTTCTCAACAATGGAATTTAAGGAAAAGTGATATTTGCCACTCCTGGGACACAATATTTAAGAAGCAGGTAAGTTTTCTCCCTTCTCTTTTCCCATTTATCAGATGGATGAGGAGGACACGAAGGATCCTGCCCTGAGACACCAGGCGGGGGAAAGCCATCCACCAACCAGAAAGACCCTGCACTGGACTATTATGTGAGTGAAGAGATAACTTTTGTTGTATAGTCACTGAAATGTTAGTGTTTCTGTGTTAACAGTCACTAAGATAACCTAACTAATATAAACATAAACACAGAGGGCCCTAAGAAATCTGGTGAATTTAGAGAGTCAGTAAGTAGTGGTGTAAGAAAAGAAATGGAGGGAGATAGAGTGAGAGCGAAAGCAAGAGAGAGAGAAACTCTAGACTACAGACCATAGGCAGGGGCCAGGTCATAAAGAGGCTCCTATGCCATGCTAAGACGTTTTTATTTTTAAATCAATGGCAATGTAGAACTACTGAAAGACTTTAGGCAGGAGAGTAAAACAATCAGATTTTTATGTAAGAACTATCACTTGGGCAACAATATGGAGAACAAATTAGCATGAGAGGCGAGAATGAAAACATATTTCTTTCAAGAATATTTTTACCTTACTTATTCTTCAGTATTTAGCCCACTCCTCCATAATAGTGAGAAGTATTGTGTTACAACCTTTGTTAGCAAGAGAAAATAAGTGATGGATAGGTAACCACCATGAGTGCTTGATCCGTAATAGAATAGTCGTCAGCCTTCTATGTGCAGTTTCAAATGGCTACAAAAAAAAAACTAGTCAGGAGGGAGAAGGGAAGACACATTATCTACACTGCAAGTGGTGTAGGGTGACTGCATAAGAACATCACTTTTCCAATACTCTTTGCCTATGAAGGATGCATTTTCTAAAAATTATTTAGCAAGTATCATAAATGATACTATGTCCTCTGCTTTTTACACAAGTGCAATATAAAGAAGGGAAGCACAAGATAATGTCTATATGGGCACTGAGTAGAAAGAACCTGTATTAATACTATTCGAAATGACCAGAGGGTGAGCCACTTATTTTTTCAATATGCTTTCAATTCAACAACAAAAAGTAAACATGAAGTGTCCACTGTTTTTTTCCCAAGCAGAGAAAACAAGTATTTGTCATAATAATGAATGCCTGGTACCTGGGCCCCTATGGTTAAATTCATACAAGATCTCAAAATCTAAATGACACTGCCTGGACCTCTGCCCCAGGTCTGGTCCCAGCCTTCAAGAAAAGGTACACTGGAGGAAATGAAGTAAGCTGCTTGCTGCCAGAGGTGACCTGATATAATGGCCACAAAAATGAAACTCTCAGATCTCTCACTATGAGAAGTGCAGATGATTATGGTCTCAGCTTCTGTGCTCTGGAATCCATGGCCAAATTCATGCTGAGGCCAGCCACAGACATGACAGCAGGTGTACTAACAATGACAGCAGGTGTACTAACAATGAGAAGGTATCCTGAAGGGCTACAATGGCTCAAGGATGCTCAATCAGCCTTGACAAACCTTTCTTAGAATTGCACCACAGCCTAAACCTTCTCTCGCCCAGCCTTCTTCCTTCCCTCTTTCCATAGGGGTTGGAGGTGTACCAAAGTCTGACAGCTGTCCCAGCATCTTCAGTCTCCCTCCCATTTTCCCTTAAAAGGGTTTACCCCAATTAATCTTTTGCACAACTAATCTCTTTCCAGTGTCTGCTTCTCAGAAGACACAAATTAACACATTAGACAAAACACTCTGGCCCTGCTTCTTCCCAACTTTAAGGGTTAAGAGAACTCATCATCTGAGCAGTGTGTAAGGGCCAGTGTGGCAAGTGCACTTGTTTAATAAATACATGCTCCCATTTGTCCACCTCCACTGCGATAGCAGCAACTGGCAAATCCTTAATGTTAGAGGCTAAACATCTACCCATAGAGCCTCATAATATTTTTGACAGCCACCTGTCCACTCAGTGCTTTACCATATGATGCCAAAAACATGAAATTTGGGGGAGGGGGGTGGTTAACCCACTCTAGCACAGTATTGTATGAGAGCAGGTGACAAAGAAAGATTGCTAGTAGAAAGAATATACTAATGAAACAGAATTGTTTTTATGCCTACACAAAACTATGGGATAAAGAAAGCACCAGTCACTTGTGCCCAGAAGGAAAGAGGAGACTGGCTGCCATGGCTTATGCACACAAACCACCACTTTTGTCTGGAAATCATGAATCATGAACCTACCTGCTCAGAAGAAAATGAAAAAATCTGTTCCAGCAAAGTAATGCCACTCTACACATGTATAAACAGCCCTGGTCCCAGGCTTTATCCTCACAAGCATGACACTTCGCTGGGTTCTGCTGCTTTGCCAACTGGTGGCATCACTTTCTTTAGGCTGAAACTCTAGTCCAAATGTATCCTTACAAGTCTGGGCATCTGGGCAGTGAGAGTAGCAAAAGTCTGAACCTGCTCTCTAGTGAACTCTGATCTCTCCCCAACAGCATTTAGCTCCAGTGTGGACCTTGGACAATAGATCTCATTCCTAAAGCACTCCCCATCCTATAAACTATATCTCAAGTCCTATCCGTGGAGACCCATGATCTGATACAGTCTGTACTCACTGAGCTCCCTCATCTTTAAGTTCTTACAGAACTCACAGTTTGAACCACATGCCTTATTGTCCCAATTTTATAAAGATATACTGTTTAGCATTGCTTTGCAGACTATGTGGCTTTGTCTCTCCCGCTAGACAATAAAATTGTGTAGGGCAGAGTCTATGCTGTCCTTCATCTCTCTCTTTTTCCTCTAGAAAAGCCAAATACTTAAGGCAGAATTATAATACAACTTTCTCCAAGTCCACAAACTCCCCTAGGGTCAAGAAAAAAGGAATCTTCTGAGTTTATGTAGTCAGTGACCAACATTTTAAAATGTCACATGTAAGGAACACCACATCCAATGCTGTGATGTCCCTGTCCTTGCATAGCTTGCAATAGAACTCTTTTAGCAGATACCTGATGTGCAGTGATATGGTGATGTTTGTGGGAGAAGAAAGGAGAAAAGGAGGAAGGACAAAAGAGCCTCACAGCACTCTAAGTGAGAAGCATCGAGAAATATGAGCCTTGTCTTTCTAGACTGGCTCTCACTTCATCGCCACATTGAAAATACAAGAAAATCCCACCACTTCTCTCTTTCCTTATGCTTTCATGCCACAGACACACAAAGAATTGCTCTAGGACTGTGGGAGTTATAAAAATATGGCCTTGATCCTAAAATATTAAAATATTCTAATCCTACCAGCCCTTTTCCTCTTGCTCAGTCCTGTGATCCTGATTTCCAGTAAGAATAAGGTATAACAAATGCTTCCTAAATCTCTTCTTATATTTAGCCGTAGTTCATAACCAATTCCCCTGTATCTTATTGACAGACATTCTACATGATACACAAGTATTTTTCTAAAGGGGCTTTTCTGAGGGGAATATGAATGCTGATTTACTTAAATATCTAGTGATTATATACAATGAAATGTTTTGGGACAGTTTTTAAACACAAGGTGTTAAAATCTCTTTGGCTATATTTGAAATCATGACTGTGCTCAGTCACCATCACACACACTGCCACACTCCAGCAGGCTCCCTTCAGATTCTTTTTCTGTAGGAGCTGTGCTCCCCTAGAGTCGCACAGTGCAACAAGCCCAATTGTATACATTTACCAATCAGACTATTACGCAGGTATATATTTAAATGCCACATGACATTGGAGAGAATTTAAGAGGTGAAAGCAAATGTGGTTAATATATGATTATAGAACTGAGTTTTTTGGTTCTTTCACTCTCTATGCATTGAGTGGCTTCTAAGTATAAGCTAGATAAATGAGGCACTCTCCTATACCAAAACAAGAAAATAAATCATTAAGCTATATGATATTATGTTTTAACTTCATAAGTATATCAGACACTGTTGATTTCCTACCCAGCATCCATCCTTCCTTTTCCCCAACAAAGCTCAGATTTGGTCAGCTATCCATCCCTCGACATAAGCTTATGGTAAGTGAAACTCATTTTCAGCTCCAAGCATATTCCCATTTACTTTGTTGATAATTGGTTCTGGAACAGCATGTGATCTTATTCAGGTCAAGGAAAATGGCTAGGGAGCTTCTTTAAAACACTTTGAGAGAGACAGAGGAGACATGACTCCTTCCTCAGGATGTTGCTGGGCCTGGTTAGGACACCAGGAACTGTCATACTCATCTCGCTGCCAACCTGATGTTGAAGTCAGCATTGAGAATAGCAGAGCCAAGAAAAGGAAAAAACCTGGGTCCTTCATGATAAGAGCAGGCTGCTGAATCAACCAGCCCTGAAGATTATTACTCTTCTCTGGATTTCCGGTTATGGAAGATAAGAAGTGTTCTTATTTCTTGTCTTTTTCAGTCAGGGTTTCTCTTAATAGCAGCTGAATGCATCCTAACAAATATAAAGATTATATAAATATATATAAAGTGAATGTACGAAGTCCTAAGGAGCCCTAAAGGCGAAAACAACTAACTTCACCTCCCAAAGTATTAGGGAAGTCTTCTCAGAGGAATGCGTAAGAGTTCGCCAGGTAGAGAACAGGGCACGGACTTTCTAGAGAGACGTACACAAAAATTCATGAACAAAGAGCTAATCAGGCATGTCAAAGATTTGCGGTGACTGACAAGGCAGCTGAGATCAAGGACCCCTGTGCAGCTGAGGAACGGAGGATGTTCATGAGGGAGAGATGATTGGCAAGAAGGTCTTGTGGAAACTGAGTGAGCTCTGTTTTGGAGCAGAGGAAACTGCATTTGGAGATAATTATCTGAGGGGAAAAAGAGAATTGAGATACAGTGAGGACATGGAGAGAATGTTAACATTGGAAATCATTTCTATTTACATAAGAAAGGATTTAGCAAAGAAATTAGAGTAGAGGAATTTCAAGATGACAGGAATAAAATAAAGCCTGAAGAAAAGTGTTCTTTACCATTATCAGAACTTTTACAGCAGGGTACTCTTTAAAGCAGAGAATCTGTGATGTTATTTCAGTCATTCAGATTGAAAAAAAAAAAAACAAAAACATGAACTAGGAATTCAAATG
>NW_006440638.1:2780461-2801464 GCF_000325575.1 Pteropus alecto
TCAGTGGACACCATATAACTGTCTGTAAGATAGTCTTCACAAATATAAGACTTTAAGTTGCATCTTCATAATTTTTAACTTTTTACTTGATATTTATCCACTTCCCGCATCTTATACTAATTTAGAGAGATGATATGGGTTTGAATTTCAAATGCTAAATGCCTTTGCTAACATTTTTTCTTTTAGCATTTTAGTTTTACCCTGAGATTAGTCAGGAACAGAAAGTAAAAATATGCAGTGCAATCTGGTTATTTAGGGCTTTTCTTCTTTCTCTGCCCTCCCACCAACCTTCTAAATTCACAAGACTAAAGGAAAGTGTGGGTGTTGCTAAAAGGACACAATTTATTGCTTTGCTCTGGCTCACTATCAACTTGTTTTGGTGAAGGAAAGGTCCCATGAGGACTTCAGAACAGACTTGGGGCAGCTGTCAGCAAGAGTATCCCATAGTATTCCAAATTAGAAAGCAATTCACAAAGTTTTTCCACCTTGGGATACTTCATTCACAGTTTATTTTTTCATAGGACAGACACATATAGGAAATGACAGAAAGTCCCAACCACCAGATTTTTCACCATTGTGGGGCATCCAATGTTTGTTCCATCCTTGCTTCATATCAGACAACACACACATGCACATACAGATACACATATACAGATATAGCACACTCAATGACACAAACACAAACACACACACACATACACATACACAGCAACACACATTTCACAAAAGTCTGGGATTTCTATCATAGCATTGTAAATAACTTTTCTTTAGAAATTATCTCAGTCACCAACTTGTACTTAGCTAACACGACTCCTTGCAATAATGTTAAGAGAGTAACAAAAGAAATATATAGAGATCTCTAACTAGGCACATACTGACTAAACAAAATGATTTCTTACTTTATAATATTTACACAAAAATCTATCTTTTCTCAAACCAGAGGTGGAAACATTACAAAGTATTGTAAATAGTGCAAGAGGGAGGAACTGCCCAATAAAAATTGTCTCCCAAATCCCCTCTTCATCACAGGAGGGTAATAGAGTGAAAAAGAGAAAAGATGGGAAAAAATAAAGGAGACAAAACTGAAAACTGCATCTTCAATTTTATTTTCATAGTGAAGTACTTAAACTTTGGTGCATCAGAACCCTCTGGAAAGGTTGTTAAAATGCAGATTGCTAGACCCCACCAAAGTTTCTGATTCAGTAGGTCTGGTCCATATATTTTCATTTCTAACAAGTTCTCAGGTGATACTGATGCTGCTGGTCCAGGGGCAACACTATGAGAAATACTGTCTATAAGACAAGAGTTCTTACCAATGTGGGTACCATGCCAGTGATGAAACTCCATCAAAATCCGTTTCATCTCAAGCTTATACACATATGTTTCATAGAACTTGAAGAGCCCAGAGGTGTCATTAATGATTTTACCTTCAGTCTCCTCCAAAAATTCAATTCAATTAAACTAACATATAATGGAAGCCTATATTGCATGATCCACATGAATAAGACACAGTCCATTCTCAAACTATTTATGGTAACTACCACAACCATTCTGACAAACACAGGTATTTAAAACCAGAATGACTATGGACTGGCAACACTTCTTTCCTTGATGCTAGGGCAGGTGTTCTCAGCTCAGCCTCATCATTCTTCCTGGAACATTTCAAACCAGCTATGACATGGATGTGCTCCCACTGTCTTTCTCATGCTGAGCTTTTTGTTATGGATAGTATAATGTTTCTGAGGCCTCAAGGCAAAAGAAAAACTTAACCTTCCACTTCCTCTCCCCAGCCTTTCCCTAACCCTGAGTTTGTGAGAGAAAGTTACATATCAAGAGCAGACATCGATGGGAAGACAACTGTGGCCAAAATTTGAGAGCATTAGTTTTCAAAAATGATGTTCTTGCCAATTATTCTGTGCAGTCTTGGCCAACCTGTAATTTTCTGAGTTTCTCTATCTACACGCAAACTAATGATCATCATGACTACTTTACATGGATGTAGTGAGGATTTACAATAATTTATACAGTTAGATATTTCAGTCTCTATCTTTCTTCTGTAAATTTCTGAAGATAACATCACCTGACACAAAATAGACATTTATTAAGTAACAGCAACTCTAGTATGGCTGATGCATGATATAGGTGAAAGAACATGAGTTTTACGGTCCTGGTTTTGAAGCTCATCTCTATAGGTTACCGGCAAGTTACTTTATGTCTCTGAGTGTCAGTTTCATTATTTACACACACATGCACACATAAATGCACCAATAGTTGTGATATCCAGCAGCCACATGAAGCCAAACTGCCAAAGTTTGAATCCCAGCTGGGACATTTAGAAATATATCACCTTGGGGAAGTTACTTAATTTTTTAGTGTCTCAGTTTCCCCCTCTAAAAAATGGTTATTGTGAGGGATGTTTAACAAATGTCGATTTTTCATGTCTCCACTTCACTAACTATATAATTTGAATTCAATTTAGACTATATATGTTATCTCTGTAAATAGTTTGAATCAAAATTCATTTCCTTGATGTGCAGCCATCAGCCCTTAGAACTCAGAGGGGATCCTTTGAGGATCCACAGTCATTTGCTTGAAGGGCTGCCCCTGAAGGTCTTTAGGGACTTAGAAGCACAGCAGAATACATAGGAGGTTATTTTCTTAAAATTAACTTCTAAAAACCTACAGAGAGCAATATACCTTTGATTTTTCCACTTTTTCAACTTTTCTTTGGCTAACACTTTACGGCATGGAAAACTTTGCCCTGATCTCTGAAGCACTTAAAATCAATCTTTTTATGCCAAAGGGGAGAGCAAGTTTAGTTCACCAGGCTCTTAACCCTAATGATTTTTCCTGAAGAGCCCTTCAAATTAAACCAGAGCCACTCTGATTTTCACATGACAGGCATCCACAAACCTCTGAATACATAGCCACTCATCACTGTTCTGATGGTATATCTTGCTCTTCTCTCCTTTCTGGGAGAAATTCAACGGGATTTACTGAACACTGAGAATCACAGCAGGACCAGAAGCACTAAGAGTGGTAAAATAACACTAAAATCTTGTTTGGGAGAAAGGACTGGATATCATTATATTCTGATAGGGTTCTGGAAAGAAAGCTACTGGTTTGGGTTGGAGTAGCTGAGAGATGCTTGATGGCTAAAGTCAGTCTTGGCTTGAATTTTGAAACACTTTTGCAGCTGAAAGGGAGCCTATTGATATCTATTTCCTTTCTTCCTCATTTTAGAGATGATAAGAGTAAGGCCAGAGGTTAAGTCACTTGGTGAAAGAAATGCATCTAGCTACCTAAAAAAAAAAAAAATCATCAGGATTTGGAAACCCAAATACCCAAGAGAGAATCCAATGCTTTCTCAGTAAAGCCTGCCACACACAAACAAGTAAAAGGCCTCCTTGGGAAGGAACTTCCAAGCAGGTGGAAGGATGGGAAGTGGCAATAAGGGCCAGTTTGTCTTATGGGCCTGGCAGTCAAGGAGGTAGCGCTAGATGCATCAGTTGGGTGGAGCCACACCATGTCCAACAACCCAATTTTATTCTGAGGAATCTCTAAGCAGTGCTAGGAAAAATTGATGCCATGTGATTTTTTTAAAAAGAAGATAACTTTAAAACCTTGGTGATTCACTATGTAATTATATTTTCTTTAAATTTTGAAAAACATGCTGTTGAGTGAACTAAATTGGCCATATTAAACTGGTAAGTATACTCAGAGGATCAGACATAATTTGATAGTTTAATGAATTCGAATTAAAAAAAAAAATCTGAACTTTGGCACTAAAAATTTCACTTCTGCCCACTAAACAGTTAGCAAAATTTCCACATGAATTCAGAGGCTGTGCTATATATTGTAAGGCCATGAAATCAAAGGTAGACTTCTAAAAGGTAGACTTCTAAATTGTTCTGTCCCTAAGCTCAGATCTCAACACTTGAGTACATGGCATTATGAATGTCCCCAGTTATGTGTAATGAAAATTTTAATGCTATCAGGAAACAATAAGCAATTTTTCTTTTATGAACAAGAGCAGGGATATAGGGTCTTAAGTGAGCAGTACTAAGTGCACCAGCTGCTATCAGTCAATATTTTGACCATTAACAGTCATTTAAGCTTTTAGTCCAATTTAAATGAATATTACTGTGGCTTATATTTTAAACCAGTTATGGATTCTAATCTTTCAGTTTTGAAATAATGAGAGCATAGAATGTCATGAGATACAATTACCCATTACTGTTTCTAGTAAGGCAAAAATATTGTTATAATGCTGCCACTAATTTTAAAAGCATCCTGTGACCCTTAGTACCAAGAGAAAAGCTGTTTTGTACATAGTGAATCACTTGCATTTGGAGTAGCAGAGTTAGCTCCAAAAACCAGAGTTCAACCAAACAATGCACTTATTTTAAGGTTAACAACTTGGAAATTGTTTCTAACAATGAATAAAGGAGCAGTTAAATGTTCTGTTTGATCACGTGTTATTTCATGTTACTTTAACTGCTCATATCCTAAGTCCCTGCTCCCTAGAATGTTTTAATTGGATTCCTTGGTATATTGATAAAATGCATCAACATCTACTATGTCTTCTAAAGAATATTTGCAATATGTCAATGGAATACCAGTAGAAAGACAGATGGCAGACTGGGTTGAAGTATTACAGGAGATTTGGTGTTTTAGAAAAATACTCATGGCTGTCAATACAGAGGAAAATAACCCATTATACCAAAAGTTGATGAGCACAAGAGCAGTAGTCAGTTCAATAGAGGAACTGATAGCCAAATTCATTGATAAGCATTAGATGTGCTACTACAAAAATCTTAGAAGATGTTTCATTACAAGTATATATATAACTGTAGGATGAAGATGACTGAGGTACAGTTTATTCTCAAATGTTCATTTCCTTTATGAAAAAAATTTAAATGTTTAAATTTTAACCATAGGTTTGTTTCTTTTCTTCCCCATTGATTATAACCATGACCCTTGCAGGACTTTGGCAAGAACCATGAGTTCCATATTCTAATAAAGAAGAGTTTTATATAGTTTTATTCTGAAATTTCACTCTTGAACTTCTTAGAAAATAGAATCTATCTGACTAAACCCGAAAGCATAAACAATATAAGGATGCAACTGGATTTCACAGGTACATCCTCTCTTCAGGATGATTATTGAGAGAATGGACTTATTTTAAAATACCTTTATCATCTCTTAGAGATGGAGGTTGAATCCTAGCTCAGCAGCTAACTAATTATGTAATTTTTACTCTCTAAGTCTTTGTTTTCATGCCTTTGAAATGAGGACGTTAGACTTATGCTCTCTAAGGCTACTTCCCAATCTATTAATTTCAAATTTGTTTATATCTACCAAGCAATTTATTCACTTGGCATCTCCTTGTCCCTTAAAACTTAAAAGTGTTTATTAGAATGTCTCATTTGTTTCTCTGTTGTAACTTCAGACTATTTTATTACATCATTGACAGGAAGTACCTAATAAACATTTCATATATAACATTTAGATCATCCCTGAAGAAGAAATATGAGGTGTCACTAATGCCATCCATATGGACTATTTTCAGAGACTATAAGTGAGAGCTCTATTAAGGTGAACATGAACTTATTATACATGTGGATGAGTAAAAGCACATGGACCTTGCTGTGAGTGGCTATTCAGTTTTGGGCAAGTTATTTCACTTCTCTGAGATTTAGTTTCTTTCTCCATATAATGAGAGGGCTGGAGAAGATAACCTCTAAGATCCCCTTAAATTCCAACAATTATAATTCTGTGTCAATTAAAAAAAAATTAAACAACACTAAAATAAAAGTCTTTTTATTGGTTGGTATAGTTCAAGATAACTCAAGGATAATGAAAATTCTAGTAGTGGAATAGTAATATATATAAATGCATATCTTCATAATTTGTATAATCCTTTTATACTGCACTGTTTCAGAACTGGTTTTCAATAACTTTAACATAAAAAATTCATGAAAGAAGAGAAATCAGACACCTCAACTTAATCCTGCTCTCATAAAACTTAAGCCTAAACAGCCTAAGAATATCAATTGAGGAAATGCTATCTCAGCTACTGTGCAATGGGATAACATTTTATGATTTCAACCACAACTTAAAAGTATTTCATGAAGTTTTTGAGGATTAAAGGTAATCTGAACATTTTTAGGTTCAAAATAAAAGTTACATTTATGTTATGAGTACAAATTATGTTTTAATTTTCATAGGTCACCAAATTTAATTAAAAGTTTTACAAAACAGTATCTCCATCATAAATAAATGAGTCACAGTACAATTGAATTCAGGGTTGTGAAGAAATCTTTCCCTCTAATAAATATTTGTAATTTTAAAATCTGCATTGTTTTCAAACGAACAGGACAAACAAGCAGAGACTCATGGACATGGACAATAGATTAGTGGTTATAAATGGGGAGGTAGATGGGATAAAAGGATCAAACACGTAGTGACAGAAAGAAATCTAACTATGGGCAGTGCATGCATAACACAATGTACATATTTGCCTTACTGTTGAATTGTACTCCTGAAACTTACTGGATTTCATTAACCAATGCCACCATAAAAAAAATAAATAAATATTTTTAAAAGGCATCCAATTGTGAAAGAAAAATAAATTGTCTCTATTTGCATATTGCATGATATTATATATAGAAAACCCTAAAGACTCCATTGAAAAACTGTTCGAACTAATAAATTCAGGAAAGTTGTAGAATACAGATCAATATTTTTTATAAATTAATTTTTAGAATTTATTTTCAATTATGGTTGACATTCGATATTATCTTAATTAGTTTCAGGTATACAGCACAGTGCTTAGACATTTGTATAATTTATGAAGTGGTTCCCTCAATGGTGGGATTGCGAATTGGTGCAGCCACTAGAGAAAACAGTACAGAGGTGCGTCAAAAAATTACAAATGGATCTACCTTATGACCCAGCAATTCTTCGTTGATTATTTATTAGCCAAGTCAAGAAAAGATGAGGAGCAAGTGACTAGAGCCTAGGGCTTTATATCTGACATCACTTTCTTTCTGTTTACCTGTGTTTCTTCAACTTGATTGTAATTTTTCCCCTTCAAGTGAGAGTTTTGTTGTGTGATTTAAGACCCTCAATACAAAGGAATTTAACTCTGTGCTCTGAATGGATCAGCACTTCAGTCTCCTGAAAAGGGATTACACTGCTTAGCCTGAAACTTTCATCTCCTAGCCTGTGTCTCACAGTGGGATCCAGTTAAGGCATAGGATTTCTTATGGTCTCTAATCATAACTATAAATTATTATTGTCAGGACATCATCTGGTTAGCATATAAAATGTGCATTGATCTTGTTCTCTGAACCTCAAGGGTATAAGAGCCTTCAGGACTTCCAAAATGAAAGAAGCGAAATACAGTAAAAGTATATTCTTTGGTATGAATTATAGGAATGCCTCATCTGTTTTTATTGTGATCAAAGTTCCTATCCATTATCAAGCTGAGATAAAAGTGGTAAAGTGAACTATTTCATCAATAAATAATAAATTTTAAAATTACTGGTGTCTCGCTTACTTTAAAAGATGAGGGTACGGCCTGGATAATCTCTCACATTTTATTAAACTTTCTGGAAGAAATGACGTGGTAAATTATACAGAAAGAGCCTTATTTTAGAGTTTAAGATGTTAAACAAATGCATTTTCACACCTCCGCCCACCCACATAATACAAACAATGACAATGATAAAAATTAGAAAGTCTGAAATCGGGCTAAGAAATAAAAAGTATTGTATAAAGAAACTTGTATATTAGAAAAGAATAAAACATTGTTCCTAAATTAAAATGGATTCGGATACAATTATTCCAGTAGGAGGCATGGGGTACGTTTCTGCAAGTTTTTTTCCTGAAAACTAGTTGACTTAAGAGGATTTACTTCAGACATTTTTGTGGTGTTATTCCTAGAACTTTCTAATGCCTATCAGCACCACCTGTTATAGAGGCTGCTCTGTGACTGCAGAGCCATCACTTCCCACTATCATTACCAACACAAACAGCTCTCTCCGGTTTGACTCCTCACATGACAATGGACCAGCATCTGTCAACAGACTCGCCTTATTTGCTGCCTGAGAACATGACTGTGGCTTTTACGCTTGTGATAGGACAAATTTCACAAGGCAAATTTCAGCAGTTCATCTGGAAAAAGATGAGCATTCATTATGCTGCAGCACCTTTCATCAAGCGAATGACTTTTCAATCAGCACATTTTCTCCAGTTTCGATACTTTGCCATCTGAACACAAGTCTCTAATTATGCCCAAGCAACAAGTTTCACATGAATCTTGCAATTTCTGCACTCACCGTACACCATAGCTCCACCGGTCTCATGCAAGAAGCGAAATCGATGATTTTTAAATAACCAGATTGTCAAAATGGTAAGGATGAGCAAAAAATTAAAGACAAGCAGCTCCACTGCTCCCTCATGTTGAAACTGATACCCGTCCTTCTCTGACATGAGCGTTTGCTGTCTCTCCATTCACCAGTCTTCTTAGGATTCCTTCGATAAAAGCCTGGAAAAAGGATATTTTATCAAGATTTGCCTAAGACAATCTGGCTGCCTGAGGATTTCGGAATAACACTGCCACTTAAATTGCTACTTCATGAGCATTCTGCTTTGGCTTAGTATTCAGATGGCTTCTAGTTACAACTTCCTGTTTCTCTCTTAAAGCAGCCCCGTCTCTTTTCAAACTCCAGAGTGTGGTTTCATCATGGACTCTTAATGTCTTAAAATGATTCACTGTACGAAATTATCTTTCACATGGGACAAACCTCCAAGAAATGATTCTGAGGTCTTGGGTCCTGATCTTACTGTTTCAATAAGTCTCCTTTAGCTGCATAACTAGTGAATTGCAGATTAATGATAAAACAGATCATCTTATATCGGCAACATTTTCTAAGTTCAAAAAGCCAATTCCTGAATCATAACCTCACTCACATGCAAGATTTTTTCGCATCAACCAAAACCTACCATTGTGATGGGGATTGATAGCTCTGGTTTGTTTTCACAGGGATTTTTTTTTTAAGTCGAGAAGAAATAATTTAGTGTATGACTCTCTTTGTTTGGCTTTATATGACAGGTAGTCACAAGAGCAGCATTTAAACTCTGAATCAGTTATTTTTCTTTACACACACACACACACACACACACACAAGCAAAAGACAAAAAGAAAATTCTGTCCCCATCTCTACAGCTGTACTGTTTGGATATGTTAAGTCAAAAAATAAAAAATAAAAATAAAAAAATAAAGAAAGAAAGGAAGAAAGAAACTAAACACATATCTTTGAAGAAAGAAACTGTACAGCTATCCTCAGTAATATCAAGCTTGGATTTCTCTCTGTTGTGCTTCTGGCCCAGATAATCAGGACTCACAGAAATCTGCAGCCAATGTCAAACCTCCTGTGTCCTGTGGCAAAACAGTGTGGTTCACTGAGGAATAGATGGCAGCAGCAATGAAGGCTCCAGAATCATAGGGCTCAGACCTAAACAATGATGATTCTGCAGATCGTCTCCCATTTGGCAGGTTGTTCAATTTGAATCACATTTTTATGCTTTTTGAAAAAGTTCAAGATAATAATACTATAGGCTCTGCTGTTTTCTTAGCAATTGTTATGATTTGTTTGCCTTATTGGTCCAATACTGTAATTAGATACATCCCAGGGTTAAGTGAGGTTTTCCATCATTTAATGAAATTATTATAACTCAGGAGGGTTAATCATCTAGTGGAAAGAATAAATATTCTATTTATACAGTATAAGTGATTCATTGAGTAGAAATACCCCTCAAAAGTTCTTATCACCAAAACCTAGAGGTCGAGCATGTCATACTTTGGGAGCTAACTACCTCCTCAATAGCAGCTTCATCCAGAGAAAGTCTACCAACCACTTAATATAAAACTCTGCTGTTTCAGCTTCTTTGCCTTCCGCAACTTTTGAAGTTGATTTCCTCTCTGGGTTTAACTCAGCAGGGGGTATTTATGTGAGCTGCAGATGTTCTTTTAACACTACTCTCTTTGGCAGGCATATGTGTGATGACTAATATTCAAACTGTTTTGAAATCTGTCAGCTAATGCTTGCAAGCATTTCATGAAGCTTTGCTAGCAGGTTCTACCTTTATAATTTTGCAACCCCACAGATTTAGACTTGTTAGATTTACAAGATAACCCAAATTCTGAACCTTTTTTATTTTTGTCATCATTTAATTACTTTGATTTCTTTTAATAATGATGATTACTCCACCTGGGTAGAATAAACTTTCTTTAGTTGTCTTATTATGACATCTGATTTCACTCTCTTATGCAATGAAGCAACTCAGTGAGAGGATTAAAGGCCCATGAAATGTTTTGATTGATTCATTCACTGTTTTTTAAAGTCTTAAATTTGATGTCAGTATATTTAAATAAGTATATTCGTCATTTTAAAAAATTATACACATGATCTCTCTAGAAAAAACTGTTAAGGTATGGTATGCTGGATTTTCCTTCCCATGTGACCACAGTCCATTAAGGCTGAGTGGTTGCTGCCTCCACTTTCCATCAGTTTGCCAAAAGTTCCATTCATCCCATTTCACTCATTGAGTTTCCCTGCATGGCCTCCTTCAGTCATTTGAATTTGTGACCCCTGGTTTACTCCAGGAGTGGAATACATTCACCATTGCACTATCCAAATCCCAATGCTGTTTAACCTTAGGGTGGGAAGCTGAGAGAGGAAAGGGGCTCTGGGAGCCTCTGCAATTCTTTCACCCAGAAAAGTATTTCGATTCCTCCTAGTTTGTGTTGTTTTCTCTGAATATGATTTTCCATTTTGCTGTACCAATAAAATTAAGAAAATAAAATAGAAACACAGATCAGTTTGTTATCTACTAAGGACCAGAAAATGTGCTAGGAAATTTAATTTAGTCTAATTTAATATTTGTAAAAACTTCTACAGATGAGGGATTTAAGGTACAGAGAGTGTTCATTACATATCCAAGGATGCACGAATAGTAGGAATTAAATTTAAATGGCCTTAAGATGCATTTCAGTTAGGATGATCAACTCATCTTGGCTTGTCAGGGACTTTCCAGGTTTTAGCACTCAAAGTTTTATACCCCAGGAAACTCCTCAGTCACAGGCAAACGAGGACAGTTGGTCACCCTAACAATTATGGTTCCCACATTTCCCAAATCCTGTACTGTCAAAAACGACTGTTCTTTATGAGATTTCTAAATGAGATAGTCACTCAACAAGGAATATCAACTAAAAATTAAGACACTGTTTAATTAACTGGTGATCATAACCCTTAATGCCAGGTTCTCTAACGAAGTTGGGCTTGAACCTAAAACTTAGGCACAAGGCCAGAAGAAGAACTCTTGATTGTCTCTTAATCTCAGTCTTAACACCTACTGGCCACTGATTCAAAGGTTCTTACTGCAAGATACAACATGCAGTTGAGAAAAAGCAAAGAGAAAAACAGGATGGCCCAGCCTATTGTAGTGACTATTTCCTGCCTCAGCTTGCCCGTTCAGCCCATGGTAGGAAAATCTTGAAGAGAGGAGCCTCCCAGGCCAGGTAACCTTACGTAGCATAGTAATCCCACCCACTGGTAATGTGGCCAGTTAGAATCCATAGACTGTGTTCCAGTATCTAATCAATCATTTGAGGGTGCCTTGTTCTTGGAGAGAACAGTAGAGATTGTAGGATCAGAGAATGGAGAAAGGAAACTTTCCCAGGATGAGGAAAGGTACTGAGAGTTTCTCTTCCTCACTCCTAGGAGCCTCACCCTCTCAATTTTAGTTCTCTCTCAACCCCTGGGCTTAACAGAAAATATATAAGTCAGATCCAGGCCCTGGGCTAGAGGAAAATCCCATTGCTTCATTCACTTGGCCTCTCTCCTGATGTTTATTTCTCTCTGAAACAGGTAAGATGAGAGTTTCATATTTTGTCCCCCCCCGCCCCCAGTGCTTCTACAATGAGCTAGAACAGGGCTGTAATTAGTTTTACTTGAAAGCCACACAATGCATTAAACTACCCCCCCATTCTATTTTCAATAAATCCACCTATTAAAGTTATTAAATGAGGCAGACTGAGACGGTTCTAATGCTTTAGTAGACTACACAAGCAAACCATACCTCAACCAGAGTCTATGTGCTGGAATTTAAGAAAATGAAGCTTAAGAACAGCCTATTGCAAGCAGCCAGTTTAGGCTTTCCCATATAAGGCAACCACTTAAGCTATAGCCAATCAAATAATTTCCTTGTTTAATTCCACATTTATAAAAGCTTCTCACCTAGCTCCTATCAGTGGAGTGCTCCTAACCACTTTTGGTTTGGCGCTGCCCCAGTTTGAATGGATGTATACTCAAATGAACTCTTGAACATTTTAATGTATCTCAGATTATCTTTTAACACATCTTAGCTTCCCTTATCCCCTAAATTCACATTAGTATAATAATGTCCTTACTTTGAGCAATATGAATCCCAACGATTAGTAGATTTTCACAGAGAAATGAGAGTTGAAAATTTTCGCAGGAAAGTTCAATTCCATAATAAATACTTGGACAGTATTAAGTCCCAAAGAAATTCACTGCCCTATACCTGGTTTTTGCTTTTCAGCCTCTGCAGAATCTGGATCTCTGGAATCCAGGGCTATGAACCTAAGATATAATCCCCAAGTCTATGTTCTTTCCATTGTTCTTTATTATGGTGGCAAGGTTAAATAAAGGTCAGTGCAAACTAGTGAAAATGAAAGGATTTGTATGATTTTATTAAACAACTCAGGTACAAAAACATGTGTGGGAGCTCAGTGGACTGGGGCACTAGGCTTGAGCGGCCTCACTCATGTTTCCCCACCCAGGTCACTCCACGAAATCTTGGGGCCCCCAAAGATGATTAAAAGTGAACTTCAGCTACAACCCAGAGTAGGTGGATGAGCTAAAGTTGCAAGCTTGGGATATTGTGGAAGTGACAAAAGAGTTGAGCAGCCTGACCTATGACAGCTCTCCAGACTACCTGAGGAAAGACCACAGAAGATATGGGCTGGTGGGAAGGATATTCTCAAGAAAGAAGAGTTTTCCCAGACAACTTTGTGCTCTCACCACCCCCAAACAGGAAACTGGCCCCACGACAAGTGGTATCTCAAGAAACAGCTCCTATTGAGGAACCAAAAAAGATGATGACTAAAACAGTCTACCCTACAGTCAAGAAGCTGATGACAGCCCCCACTGAGCACAGCAAAGCCAAGCCATTTTGGATACCTGGTGGAGACAGTCAGAAACCACCCCTCCTGAGACTCTGGCTCCAATGGCAGCCTCCTCAGTGGGGGTCCAGGCCACCCTTACAGAAAGTGATCCAGAACCCAGGCTTCCCGGCAACACTCTTCAACCAGTCAGAAGGAGTGGAGCAGCGGAGCAAAAGCCTCTTTGAATAAAATTCTTACTCTGGGCAAGACTACCAGCCCACAGAATATCCCTTCTCCGGATAAGGCTCCTAGCCCAGAGGAAATTCTGACTCTAGAGAAGACCCCACCCAAGAGGAGACCTCGACTCTGCAGGACAAGGCCTCTAGCCCAGACAGGGTATTTTTATGTGGATCAGGCCCCTGCCCCAGGTGTCCCACATGAAGATGAAGTCCTTGGCCCAAAGATGGCCCCTCCTGGGGACAAGGCCTCTAGCCTAGAAAAGGCCTCATAGCTAAAGCCTCAGGAGTGAGGAGTCATAGATAGATGTCTCTTGATTCCTAATTTAGCTCTTCTCTCCCTTTCGTCCCCAGCCTTCTTTCCATAGCACTTCATTCACCTTTTTCTTTTGTAGCAGGAACCTCTTCAAGATATAATAAATGTCATATGTCGATTATATTGTAATTTTTTAAAAAGTTTTTAAAAAAAGAAATAACAAGTTTCGGTCTATTAGTACCTTCTTTAGTCTTGCACATATTGAAGAGTCAGATATGAGAAAAAAATCATTCATTGGCTTTTTATTTGTTTAATTTCTGTCAGCTCTTCACAAGGCAGAGTAAGTGTAGGCTGGCCACAGTGGCCGGAACCTCCCCGCAACCCAGATGGAAGCTTCAGAGACGAAAAAAAGTATGAACTCTGGAGCTAAGGACAGAGGGGATAAGATGGAGGACAGTCACTCCAAGCTTCATCTTGTTTTATGCAAACTTCGTGAGAAAATTCATTTCTTTGATCTTCTATTAAGAGTCCACATGATAAATTCACATTCTTCTTAAGATATAAATTTTATGTCTTATAAACTAATAACTCTGACCTCATTAGCTAAAATATATTTTCCCTATCACTTCTCTGTTAAATTATAAAATTTTTATGTGAAATAACAAAGAAAGGCACCATGCCCTTCACTTTTCCCTAACCTCTACATTTTTCTCCAGTGCGAGGAAAGGACATAGAAGAAAAAATGCAGATTTCCTGACAAGGAATAAGCTTGAAAATATTTTTCTGAAATTAAGTACATAAATGCCCAGCAGATTTTTACAGAAATGAGTCTCCTTTTCTCTAAATCTATGAAAATTCTAGCCTTTGAGGCAGCCTTTATTAGAGGATGTCTCAATGTGGGTTCCGCAGAAAGAAAGCCAGAGACAAGAACTCAGGTGCAGATGGTTTATTTAAGAGATGATCCCAGGAATCACAAGTGAGAAAGTTTGCACAAAGACTAGGAAATACCACTTTTCAGAAATAAAATTTTAAGCCTCATTGTAGCCTAATCCATTTCTCCTTTCACTCATAACTTCATAGGGTCTGTGCACTTCGAAAATTTAATAATTTAATTTATAGATTGCTCAAAGCATTCCTGAAGCAGCACCTAAGATGAATTTTGTTTATACTTAAGGCATCTAAATTACATAATAATTCATGGCAAATAATATGGGACTCAAAAAAAAAAAAAAAAGCAAAGTGTGCTTTATGATTAGCGGAATTAAACCCCATATCACCTGTGGAGAGGAAATTCAATTTGCTTTGAAATATCATTTTCTAATGGATATATCATATCTAAAGTTTAACTTTTAAATTAAAAGTTTAAAACTACTCTAGAACTCTTGGAAGACTATGTAACTTGGTGTGTACAATACAAACATACACTATAAATTAATTTTAAAGAAACAATAGGTAGTTACCAGCCTAGAAGATTTTAAGGGATGCCATAAGACAATATGATTTTATTCTGTAAAAATGTTCGGCATTACCTTGGAAAACACAACAAATTCACTAAGCAAGCTAGAGCTTACAATGGCAATCTTTGATGTAATTACACCATATGTAGATCTAAGAATGTTTTTTTGTTGTTGTTGTTGTTGCTGATGTTACCTAGGTAGGCTAAGTATGGATGTGCAAGCAATAACAATTACATTATTGAGTTAGAAGAGCCAAGTATCTAAATAATCCATTCCCATTTCTAAGCTCTAGTTGAATGTTTGTGTCCCTCTCCCCCCTTCAAATTCATATGTTGAAACCTAATCTCTAATGCTATGATATTTGGAACTGGGGACTTTGGGAGGTAGTTAGGTCATGATGGCAGAGCCCTTATGAATGGGGTCCCTTATAAAGAGACCCCAGATAACTCTCTCACCATTTTTGTCATGTGAGGACACAGCCAGAAGATGGCCGTCTATGAACCAGGAAGTGGGTCTTCACCAGCCATCAAATCTTCTGGCTCCTTGATTTTGGACTTCCCAATCTCCAGAACTATGAAAAGTAAATATTGTTTAAGCCACCCAGTTTATCGCATTTTGTTGTAACAGCCCAGATAGACTTAAAACAGTAGATGAGGGAAAGAATTGGTTCTCAAAATGCTATCAGTACCTAAGTCTCAATTAAAGCTATGACAGAAAACATTGTATTACTGTGGTTGTCAGAAAGGCTCTTCCAGGTTCCCAGATTCCTAAATAAAATTAGTAAAAAGATAGATAATTAGAAATATTTACTCACCACTAGTGTCTGTGATAAAAGAATAGTTTTTTCTTCAGTATATTTGGGATTCAAACTTGAGAGACTATAAGTAATAGACAACTTTTGAGTGATAAAGAGACTTAAAAAAATCTTCCTAACTCTACTTTGAACTTACTTAAACCTTATCTATTAAGGCACAATAATCTTAAGAAACATGGAATTTGGAAAAAACAGAATCTATTGGTTTTTAGCAATATAATACTGAAACAGTATTGAATTCCACCAAAATGTACTCTTACAGGTAAAAAATGAAATTGTTCTGTTAGAGCTTCAGCAGCCTAATCTCAGAGCTCCTCCTTCTACCACCTTAACCAAAGGAGAATAAATGCAAAACAAACAGCTGAAGAAGAACATAGTCATAGGCAAAATATAAGGCTTTTAGCGAACTATTGTGGCTTAGACCAAAGTTCTCCCACCTCACCCCAAATCTACAGGGACTCCGAGGAGACAACACTCAGAGACATACGTACCAGAGCAAGACCCAATCTACAGAGGAAGTATATCCTCAAATTCTGCCTGTTTAAAGAAGGGAGGTCTAAGAGTGACATCAGCATCATGACGGAGTGTGAAGACCTCTTGCTTTCTCCCCTTAAATTTACAAGTCAGACAACTATAATTCAATGAAGTATTCTCTGCTCAATACACAAACATGTCTGAGAGATCCATCCATCCAGAAACTGAAGGTGGGCATATGAGATAGATCAGGGGAGGCAAGCTAGGGGGAAGGACAGAGACAATGGCCACAGACAAAGTCCAGCACTTGCTATGGCCCCAGCTGAGACAGTAGTGGGTAAAGTGTTGGGTTGAAGCCCTCACATAGCAGCCTGGAGGGCCAAAGGGGCAGAAGCAACATTCTGGTCTGAGTGACTGGTGCCCATTGTGCCTAAACCAGGTGACAAGAGCAGAGATGAGGCCTAGTAGCGAGGCAGCCACAAACTAGAAGCCACCATCACCAGTAAGAAGGCAAAGCTGGAGACTCATGAAGCCACCTCCTTCCACGTTTCTCTCCCCCACACATCATGCAGAACCCAATAAAGGCAATAGAAATACTTCCAATAGCACAGTGTAACTAGTCACCTCTAATTACAAGGAGGCAGCACAGGGAACTCAGAGGCCCTAAGCCCCATTGCCAGCAATACCCCACCACTAGGTGGTACCCTGAGACCAAGGAAACCCAGTCATAGAGGGGACATCCACCTCCTCAGGAAATACAGGATATTTTCCAGAACTGAGGTGATAACTAGATCTCAAAAGTCTCACTAGTGCAAGTAAGAAGAAACAAAAATTTGTGCTATAGCACCATCTACTAGAAAAAGAAAAGAAGAAACACCTTTATTTATTAATGTACTAAGTTCTTAAAAGCAAAATAGTACCTATTAAAGAAGAGTTCCATACCTCAAATGCCCAGGCAAAAAAAAAAAATAATAATCCATAAAGTACAATGAATAACCAAGATAATAAGGTAGCTCAGAAAGAAAATGAAAAGTCTCCAGAAACCCAACTCAAAGACATGGAAGACTGTGACTTAAACGACAGAAAATTAAAGACTTCAGTTTTGAAAAAAAAAAAAAAAAACACCAAAAAACTCAGTGAGATACAAGAAAAGGCTGTTCAGTGATCTCAGGAATAAAATCAATGGACAAAAGGAGTACTTTATAAAATAACCAAACAGACATTCTGGAACTGAAGAACTCAATAAATGAGAGAAGAATGAATTAGAGAGCCTGAGAAACTGAGCAGACCAAATGGAAGAGTGAATTTGTGAGCTCAAAGATAGAAATCTAGAAATGATTCGGGTGGAAGAAAAGAGAGTATTGAGAGTTTAAAAAAAAGAAAGATCTCTACAAGAGCCATCTGACTCCAAACGAAAGGGCAATGTGAGAATAATGGGTATACCAGAAGGAAAGAAGAAGGAGAAGAGAACAAACAGAAAGGAACTTTTCTAACAAATAATCAATGAGAATTTCCCAAACTTGTAGGAAGACCCTCAAATCCAAGAAGCTTACAGAACACTTAATTATCTCAATGCAGAAGACCTTCTTCAAAATACATTATATTAAAACTGTCAAAAGTTAATGACAAAGAAAGAATTCTCAAGGCACCCTGGGAAAAAAAATGACTATAACTATAAAGGAGACCCCATTAGATTATCATTATATTTTTAAGCAGAAATCTTACAAGTTAGAAGAGCAGAATGAAATATTCAAAATATTGAGAGAAATAATCAGCCAAGAATAACTTATTCAACAAAGTTATGGGTTATATATGAAGGAGAAATAGGTATTTTCCAGACAAACAAAAGCTGAGGGAATTTTCCACCACAAGACCTGCATTACAAGAAATGTTAAAAAGAGCTTTTCTAGTGAAAGAAAAAGATAAAAGTGTATGAAACTTTGAGTTGTATGACATATAGACAGAAGCTAGGAATTGCACCTCTAGTTTAGAATAGGGTGTTAAACAATTGTAACATAAAGACTAAAGGAAAAAAATCATATTTAAAAAGACAATAATTTCTCTAATTTGGAAACAAATGCACAGCATAAAAAGAGATAATTCATAACAACAAAAACATAAAACAGGAGGAGGTAAAGAACTGAACTTGCACAGGTGAATAAAGATAAAAGGCAATCAGAAGAAACAGAACTATTGAATATATAAAACTTTTTTTAACATAAACTTAATAGTAGCCACAAAACAAAAATATAGAGCTGAGACACATAATATAAAAAAGGAGGAAAAGTTATAGAAAACCCCCAAACTAAATTAGGAGACAGAAGCACAAGGGAAAAGAAACAATGGAGAATACAGAGCAACCAGAAAATAAAAGATAAAATGGTTGTAGTAAGTTCTTGTATATCAATAACCACCCTAATGTTAATAGACTGAACTCTAATAGGCAGAATCAAAAGGCACAGGATATTGGGATGGATTAAAAACCAAGATTCAACTATATGTTGCCTATAGTAGACACATCTGAGATATAAGGACAAAAAGTCTCAAAGTGAAAGGATACTCTAAGCAAGTGGCAACCAGAGAAAAGCAAAACAGATTTCAAGATGAAAAAGGTAACAAGAGATCTAGATGGACATTTTATAAGATAAATGGGACGATTCATCAAGAAGAGGTAACATTTATCAGTGTATATGTATCTAACCTAGGAGTACCAAAATATATAAAGAAATTGATAAAAATGCAATTATAGTAGGGAATCTGAATATGTCATTAACCACAATGGACAGATCATCCAAACAGAAAGTCAATAAGGAAATATTGGCCTTATATAACACATTAGACCAAATAGACACAATTGAAATTTATAGATTTCCTTCCCCAAATGACATTCTTCTCAAGAACACATGGAATATTCTCAAAGAAATATATAACCTTCCTAGACTGAACCATGAAGAATTGGGTAACTTAAATAAACCAAACACTAGTAAGGAAATTGAAACAGTAATCAAAAACAAAAGTCCCAAAAAACAAAAGTCCAGGACCAGATGGCTGCAGTGGTGAATTCTACCAAACATTCAAAGATTTAATACTTATTTTTCTCAAATTCTTTCAAAAAATTGAACAGGAGAGAATACTTCCTAATTCATTTTATGAGGCCAATATCATCCTGATACCAAAACCAGTCAAGGACAACACACAAAAAAGAAAATTATAGGCCAGTATTTCTGATGAGCATAGATGCAAAACTTCTAAACAAAATACCAACAAATTGAATACGATAATGTATTAAAAAGATAATACAACACAATCAAGTAAGGTTCATTCCAGGGGCACAAGGATGGTTCAACATATGCGAATCAATCAATATGATATACTACATTAACAAAATAAAGGATAAAAATCATATGATCACGTCAATAGATGCAGAAAAAGCATTTGACAAAATACGACATTCATTTATGATTAAAACACTCAATAAAATGGGTATAGAAAGAAATTACCTCAACACAATAAAAGCCATGTTTTGCAAACTCTCAGCTAATATCATACTCAATAGTGAAAAATTGAAAGCTTTTCCTCTAAGAGCAAGAACAAGACAAGGATGCACCCTTGCCACAGTTATTCAATATAGTATTAGATGTTCTAGCCAGACAAGAGAAAGAATTAAAAGGCATTCAAGTCGGTAATAAAAAAGTAAAACTCTCACTATTTGCAGATAACATGATTCTATGAACCTTAAAGACTCCACAAAAAGACTATTAGAGATAATAAACAAATACACAATAGAGTTACAGGATACAAAATCAATATACAAAAATCCATTGCGTTCCTATATATTGACAATGAAATATCAGAAAAAGAAATGAAGAAAACAATCCCATTTACAGTTGCAACAAAAAGGATAAAATATCTAGGAATTTAAACCCACAAAGAAGAAATTACTCATTCACACCACATTTAAAATTCTATTGTCTTCTAAACTTTCAAATATTCAATGGTGACAGCTCTTGTTCAGTCCTCTGATTTTACCCAAGGCTTCATTATTCTCTTCTGTGTCTGTATTGTACCTTGAAAACCTCTTAATAATTTATTAATTGAATGATAAGCATCTGGGTTTTTAACATATTCTACCATAAAATCATGTGCAGAAACAATTAAATGAAGAATGACAACAATTTTATGGTTGTTGGGGCTGCATAAGAATATTGTATTATTCCTTCTATTTTTGTATAGTTGAAAATTTCCACAGTAACTTTTTAAACTGTATTTTTATTTCCTTCTCGATAGCTGCATTTAGAGGATCCAGTTCCTCCCAGAGCATGAGCTCTGCCTAGTGATTATTGGTAATGGCCTCTGGATCACATGCCCAGATTAACATCTGTATTGGTCAGCCTGAAACCAAAATATGTTATCTGTAACTTTAGGTTTTCTTCATGTGACCACCTTTCCTAAATAAAACTTTTTGCAATGTTCCATGGATGATAACAAGAATATAGACCTAGATTCTACTATCTACAAAACTGGGGACAGATCATTTTCTCCATTCCCTTCTAATTATTTTCATGGCA
>NW_006440638.1:2801479-2884376 GCF_000325575.1 Pteropus alecto
TCTTTCCCTTCTCTATTTCTCCAACCCCAATAGAAACCCAAGAGAATTTTAGCCCTGTGCTGCTGCAGCTTTGGAGGTGGAATTCCTTAATCTAGGAACCCTATCTTATAGATGTAGTTATCTCTTATCACCCTGGTGGCCTCATTTGAAGAATTACTCTCAGTAAGTCTCTAAATGAAGCCTCTGTGGATATCTCTAAGTGAGAATCATTATGCTCTTTGTTATGTGTTTTTCCTCCAATTTTGGGTTTTTCAGGACTTGAATACTTTTTCCCTATATTATTGGTAGTAGAACTATTCCTTCAGCCATATATTTTCTGATGCAGTTTAATATCCATTGCATTCCTTTTTGATCTTCCATGAATTCTGCATGCAAGGCAGAGTTTTGATTTTTGTAGTTGTTCCATGATAGCACTGATTTCTGGATCAAAATTCCTGACCTCTTTTTAAAAAAATCCGACAGTTTTTTGGGGGTCCCTCATATCAAATTAGTGAGTTCTAGGTCAGCCAAATGTGTTTCTGTTAAAAAACATTCAGTCATCTTCATCATCCCAAGTTGGATAATTCCACCGATAAGTACTTTCCATCAGCCCACACCTAACTGTGACCTGGAATTTATCTCTTTTGAACCTACCTAACTCTCTTTTACTGTGCCTCATCTTCTCTAAATCTTTACCCAGAGTTCTAATCTTATGAGTTTTTTCCCCAAACCACGGCCACATAACTGTGTAATCTTTGAACTCATCAAATGATGTTTAATGTATTCTCTGCTAATTTCTCCAGTTCTATCATAAATGTCAAATTTTTCTGCAACCACCCAATGGAGGATTTCCATGAAATATCCATAAATATATGAAAAATATTACACATATTATGTAAAAATATTATTATTTTAATGGCAATTTTTAGAACAGTTTTAGGTTTACAAAAAAATTAAGAGAACAATACAGGGATTTCCCGTACACCTTGCCCACACAAATGTATAATCTTCCCCTTATTAACATCAATCATCAGAATGGTACATTTAAAAAAAAAAAAAAACTTTAAAAAAATTTTTCAATTACAATTGACATAGAATATTATATTAGTTTAAAGTGTAAAAAATGTGATTTATAAAACATTTATGTAATTTATGAAGTGATCACTCTGATAAATCTAGTATCCAGCTGACATCTTACATAGTTACTGGAATATTATTAGCTATAGTCCTTATGCTATCCATTACATCCTTGTGACTATTTGTAACTACGAAATTGTACTACTTAATCCCTTCCTCATTTTCACCAACCCCACAACTTTCCTCTTATTTGGCAACCATCAAAATGTTCTCTGTATCTATAAGTTTGTTTCCATTTTGTTTGTTTGTTTACTTTGTTCTTCTTTAGATTCCACATATAAGTGAAATCATATGACATTTGCCTTCTTTGTCTGACTTACTCCACTAGGCACAATACCTTCTAGATCCATCCATGTGGTTACAGATAGCAAGATTTCATTCTTTTTATGGTTGAGTAATATTCCATTGTATATATGTACCACCTCTCCTTCATCCATTCATCCATTGATGGACACCTAGATTGCCTCCATTTCCTGGCTGTTGTAAATAGTGCTGCAAGGAACATATAGATTCACATGCCCATTCAAAACAGAGTTTTAGGTTTCATTGGTTTAATATCCAGAGTGGGATTACTGGGCTCTTCTTTGCCTCTTGTTATAGCCTTTGTTTTAAAGTGTATTTTGTCTGGTATAAACATTGCTACCTCAGCTCTTTGTTTTTTGTTTCCTTTTTTTCATCTGTTTACTTTCAGTCTGCGTGTGTCTTTCAACCTGAAGTGAGTCTCTTGTAGGCATTATATGTAAGGGTCTTGTTTTCTTATCCAGCCATCTTATCTTTTGATTGGAGCATTTAATTTGTTTACATTTAAAGTAATTGTTGATAGATATGTATTATTGTAATTTTATTATTCACATTTTTTACCTTTTCTTTTTTTTTAAAGAAGTTGTTCTAACATTTCTTGTAATACTGGTTTGGTGTTGAACTCCTTTAGCTTTTTCTTGTCTGGGAAGCTCTTTATCTGTTTTTTTAATTCTAAATGATAGCTTTGCTGGGTACAGTGGTCTTGGTTGCAGGACCTTGCTTTTCATCACTTTGAATACTTCATGCCAATAGCTACTGGCCTGCAAAGTTTCTGTTGAGAGATCAGCTGCCAGTCTTAGCAATCTCCCTTGTAGGTAGCTAACTGCTTTTCTCTTGCTGCTTTTAAGATTCTTTCTTTATCTTTAATCTTTAGCATTTTTATTATGATGTATCTTGGTGTGGACCTCTTTGGGTTCATCTTATTTGGGACTCTGTGCTTTCTGGGCTTGTATGTCTATTTCCTTTACCAGGTTAGGGAGGTTTTTTGTCATTATTTCTTCAAATAGGTTTGCAATTCCTGCTCTCTCTCTTCTCTTTCTGGTAACCCTATATTGCAGATGTTGGTATGTTTGATATTGTTCCAGTGGCCTCTTAAACTATTCTCACTTTTTTTGGATTTTTTCTTGTTGCTATCCTGATCAAGTGTTTTCTGCTACCTTATCTTCTAAATCACTAATTCAATCCTCTGCTTCATCTAATCTACTGTTGATTCCCTCTAATGTATTCTTCATTCCAGTTATTGTATTCTTCATTTCTGACTGGTTCTTTTTTGTGATTTCTGTATCAATTTTTATGTTTTCTATCTCTGTGTTAAAGTTCTCACTGAGTTCATTTACTCTTCCCCTAAGTTCAATGAACATCATTAAACCAGTATTTTGAACTCTACATCTGATAGATTGCTTATCTTCTGTATGTTGAGTTCTTTTTCCAGAAGTTTGTTTTGTTCTTTTGTTTGGAACATTTTTCTCTGTCTCCTCATTTTGGCTGCCTCCCTGTGTTTGTTTCCTATGTATTAGGTAGGGCTGCTATGTCTCCTGGTCTTAGTAGAGTGGATTTATGTAGTAGGTGTCCTGTGAGGTCCAGTGCACAGTCTTCCTTCGTCACTTAAACCAGGTGCTCCATGTGTGTCCCTTGTATGGGTTATGTGTGCCTTCCTACTGTACTTGAGACTTGGTTGTTGTTTGCATATCAGTGGGATGTATTGACCCCTGAGCTGGTTGGTTATGAGGACTGGCTGGTGAGGAGCTAACCCTACAGAGCAGAACTTGATTTAGTAAAGCTCTGATGCCTGCTGAGTCTGCCCTTTAGGTGTATCATCTTCAAATGCAGACCCAGGTGGTGCTCCAACTTAGTTTGAAGCCAGCCACCAAGAGTGCTGACTCCTTGGCCTTCTTGGGGTGGGGGGAGCTCTGGTTGCATTCTGTATGCATCCCAAGGCCACCTGGCAAGAGTCACCAAGCAATCTGCTTGGTGCTGGGTTTGGAGATGGCTTGAGAGACCAATCTGCAAACCAAGGCCCGTTGTTGCTAGTGCTGGGCTTGGGGCTGCTCAGCGAGAGCTACAAGGCACACTGAGGCCAGCTACTGCTTGTTTGGGTTTTGCAAACTTTTGAAAGATTTTAGGAAAGTCCACCGTATGAGCCAAGGCAGGCCATTTGTATGGAAAAGCCACTGGAGATGGGTTGGGTGGGTGTGCAAGTTGAGAGGGGTGGGGTCTCAGAGAAAAACCAAAGTGGGGCAACCAGTGTTAGCCGGGTTGATGGAGACTCATATATGGTGGCCTCCTGCAGCTACATGCCAGGAGAGGGAAGGGCTCAACAAAAAACTGGATTCTACTGGCACTTCTGTTTGAGAGAAAGTTACCCTTCCAGTCTTCTTCCTGAAGCCATACAACTCAGTTCCTCCCTTCTCAAATGTCTCCAGCCTCATTCAACTGCTGCCCTAGTGCTCGAGCTCAGAGCAAATGAATCCATCAGTGAGTAAGTCTGTGTGCAGGCCCTTTAAGAGGAACATCTGCAACTCCAGCAGCCCTCTATTTCACTCAGCCACAACCTCTACTGGTTTTCACTTCCAGAAATTGTGCAAACTTCTCTTCCCAGCACTGAAACCCTCAGCTGGGGAGCCCAGTGTGGGTCTGGGACCCCTTGCTCCTCTAAGAGGACCTCTGCAGACAATATATCCCTCTTGATTTTTAACCACCACATGTGAGTGTGGGACCAGTCCATTCCACATCTCCTACCCTCCTACCGGTCTTAAGGTGGCCTCTTGTGTATGTCCCCAAGTGTAAGACTTCTGTTCAGCTAAACTTCAGGCAACTTCTAATGATGATTGTTCTATAGTTTAGTTGTAATTTTGATGTGGTTGTGAGAAGAGGTAGGCGCAGGGTTTACCTACTCCACAATCTTGTCAAGAATCGGTAGAATGGTACATTTTTTACCAAGGATGAACCTACATTGATAGATCATAATCACCCAAAGTCAATAGTTTACCTTAGGGTTTACTTGTCATGCTATACGATACATTCTATGGGTTTGGACAAATGTAGAATGAAATAAATCCATCATTATAATATCTTACAGAATATTTTCACTGCCTTAGAAATCCTCTGTGCTTTCTGTTTATCTCTTCTCTCCCACTCTGCCAGTAGCCACTGATATTTCTATTGTCTCCATAGTTTTGCTTTTCTTGAATGTTATATAGTTGGAATCATATAGTATGTAGCCTTTCAGATTGGCTTCTTTCACTTATTAATATGAGTTTAAAATTCATCCATGTATTTTCATGGCTCAATAGCTTATTTCTTGTTGTCACTGAAGAATACTTCAATGTCTTGGATGTACCATAGTTTACTTATCCATTCACCTATTGAAGGACATCTTGGTTGCTTTCACATTTTGACAATGATAAATAAAGCTTCTGTAAATATTTGTGTGCAAGTTTTCGTGTGGACATAAGTTTTCAGCTCCTTTGGATAAATACCAAGGAGGAGGATTGCTGAATCATATGGCAAGAGTATGTATAGTTTTGTAAGAAATTGTCAAACCGTCTTCCAAAGTATCATTTTGCATTTCTACCAATGAATGAGAGTTTCTGTTACTCCACATCCTAATTTGCATTTGGTGTTGTTGGTGTTCTGGATTTTGGCAATTCTAGTAGGTACATAGTAGTATCTCATTGTTGTCTTAATTTGCATGTCTCTGATGATATGATGTGGGGCATCTTTTTTGTCAACTGTATATCTTATTTGATGAGCTGTTTGAATCTTTTAACCATTTTCAGCTGAGTTGTTGTTCTCTACATTTTAGAGGTCTTTTTGGTCTAATATTTTCTCTTACTCCCTTCCAGGGTGCTGACTGATGAAGCGAACTCTCCAAGGAGATAGCAAACTGTATTAATGGCTTAGTGGTGGTTTCAGATAAAGTACATTGGAGAATGCAGCTTAGATCTGAAGATTTTTTAGATCTAAGATCTGCATATTCATACTGGGGCTGTGTTCAAGCTGCAGATAAGACTCTGTATCCACTTACCCAGTTAGCTGCAAGGACAAGCCTGCATTGTGCACTGTACTCAGTGGGAACTACTGTAGAATGGGACTATCAAGGTGGGCTTACTGAATGGCCACAGAAGTGAAAGTAAGCCTGTTTGTACCTGAGAGCTCAGGGGGTCACAGAAAAAGGTGGCCTCCTTCTCTGTTAAGCAGAGTCCTTCAGCAATTAACATGACAGATGGAGGGAGGTGCACAAGTTTCCTCACCAGTAATATTCCAAGAGGACAGAAATATTGGTGAATGTATCCTTCTTTCTGGGCCAATGTGAGATTTTGTAAAGAGAAGAGATTTTCCTCCACAACTCTTAAGTTTGAGGTTTTAAAATTGAGGAGACTATAATGGGAAGGCCAGAACTTCAACTGAGTCATCTAATAAGAGAAAGTCACAAATTCGAAAGCTTTCCCCTCAAAATGTCATCAAACTCTTTGATTTTACTATCGATATAATAATATAATGACAACTTGGTTTAGCAATGCTTTAACAAAGCTTTTTCATATTCTAAACATTCTATCCTTGGAAATTCAATCATGTATTTCAGTATCTCTGCAGTAAGAGTATTTGCTCACAGCAGAAACACTCTATTGCTTGTCAAATACCGTGGTTGTCAAAGTAAGATCTGGACCAGCAGCATCAGCATCACCTGAAAACTTATTAGAAATGTGGATTCTTCTAGCTCAGACCACTACTTAAGAAACTCTATTGGGGAACAGCCTTCCAGATGGTCCCAATGCTCACTAAAATTTGAGGACTACTAGTCCAAGAGATACTTGATAGATATATAAATTGATAGAGAAATAAATGACTCATATCCACAGAGTAAATGAAGCCAACACACAAACAAAAAAGTGGTAAAGTCTGGTTTAAAAATAGTAAAATAACTGGTTTATAACATCACATGTAAACAATATCATATATGCCAAAGCCTCAGGTGTCAATGAATCCAGACATGGGTAAATTAGATGCCAATGTGTTTTACTTTAAGAAACAGTTGCATATAGCCAGTGGTATAATTTTTTTCTTTCTTTTTTTGAACCGTGCAAAAAGACAGTAAACATCCTGCTCACTCTCACAAGCATTGCATCACTTCCACTCCCAAGAGTTTAGCATCAGCCTCTCTCTGCAGTGTCTTGCAGGACTGGCCTCTTCTCTTCCTTCATCATTCATCTGAGTCCTCCCTTCTTATACTCTGCTTCATCAAAAGGCATCATTGTTTTGAAATAATATTGGATGTGTTTCTGCCCAAAGTGCCACTAAGAGCGTTGGCACAATAAAGATGATTAGTTATTATCAGACATCTGGGATAACAAATAGTGTTTTCTTATGCCTCTATCTTTCTTTTCTCCTACCTCCTCTACTCTCAGGAGCTCCTCTGGATACAATGTCTCTTCCCTTCATGTATCTGGTTCTAGCTGAGCACTCCAAAGCCAATTTCCTAGTGATATCTTTCTGACTCCATGTTTGCCCCATTTCATGTTTTATTTTCTTTCTTTCCTGTACTGTATATCATTTTCTTCCTTCTTTCGCTTTTTCTTTCACTTATCCTTAATTTTCCTTCATTCCTTCTGTATTCTTCATCAGATCTCTTTTTTTCTTTGTTGTCATCTCTTCCTCATCCTACTTTCTTCTTATTTCTCCTTTTAACACATCTTACTCATCAGAGGCTGAAACACCTGGGAGGCAGACCAAAAATATGAAAGATGTTCTTTGGACACTAAAGACCCTTTGGTGCCCTGAAGGCAAAGGACCTACTCCTGTGCTGGATGCTCCTGGTAGTAACAATGTTTAGCATTCAGAATTGACCTGACATTTATGTTCTATGCAGATTTTTTTTTCCCTAGAGTTTGTCAATTTAATTCTTTCAGTTTCAAGCATTTGCTTTCTCTGGCTTCATTTTTCTATCTCTCAGCCATTCCAATTTCACTATACCCTGGGAATATGTTTTATAAAACAGACAAGATTGTAACCTCACTCCCCTGTCCTTATTAGTATAAAACCATTGCAGAAGAGATAGTTAACATATAAAATGTACATATAGAGCAGACTTTAAATGATCAGGTGACAGAAAGTTAAATATCCCACCAAATTCTTATTCTCCCAAGGTGTGTACTATTTCCATAAGCTCATAAGTCTCAACACAAAATCCAGAGAGCATATCAAAGTTCTACTATTTAGGCTTTCTGGAAAGTGCATTTCTAGGCAGTTGTCTGCTCCTCGTTGTTTCAAGTAATAACTCCTTAGTGATTCTCAGTATTTTTGTCCCATTTACAATAGATTTCTGCTCAGGAAGATCTTGTTTCTTGCTTAATACCACCTTCTTCATCACTCAAATCCACCGTGTAGCCTTCAGTGTCCAGTGACCATTGTTGCCCATAAGGATGGCAGAACTGGACCAAAGTGTGCTCACTTCATCACTTGTCGACAATCTGCCCCTTAGAGTTTTACAAAATGTATTTAATATAGGTCCTGCAACATTTATAGTATAGATCCAAGTTTTACAGTATGTGTCCTATGTGTCCCTTTCTTAGTTATACCCATTGTTTTATGGATTTTACAGACAATAATAATACTAACATTATTGCTACCATACCATTCCATACAATCAGCTCAACCACCCGATAATGTATCATTACACTCATTTACTACGTAAGAAAATTAAATACAGAAGCCCAATAGCTAAGATGTAGTAGAGCTGGGTTAGAAAATCCCTACATCATCTGTCTCTGGATCTGAAAATAAACGTAGTAATAATACAGACTTAATTAAATCTTTTGTATTTTCTGTTTGACCTCTGTTTTCCTTTTCTTCTCTTTGATCTCATATCATGTAAATCTCATGAAGTCAGAATTTTGATAAAAGGCCTTAAAATGCATAAAATTGTTATTGAAAAGAACACCATTAATTAAAGGCCAAATTTGTGTTTCATTGAGCAAAAAACATCAGTAAAATTATCAGAACATTTTTCTTGGGTTGAAGGTAGAGGAATATCCTGAGTACCACACTTCTGAATGGAGTTTTGATCACTAATTATTCTTTGCTTCTTTTTTTAAATATGAATTCACTTCCTGCCTAAGCAGTTAGATTTTTCTTTTTAGTTTGCTCTTGTTATTTTTCAATATGTAGTATCATAGGAACCACCCTATTTCTGCTTATAACAATGTACAGCAAGGAAAAACAAAGTAATCTGACCTAATTTCTTTTATGTCAGGATTGGTCGAGACTCTCAGGGTGTGTCTTAGTCTTCCTGCTACTATAAAAAATTACCACAGACTGGATGGTTTATAAACAACAGAAATTTATACCGTATAGCTCTGGAGGCTAGAAAGCCCAAGATCAAGGTTCCAGCAGAATCAGTGTCTGGTGAGACCTTCTGATTTATAAACTGTCATTTCACTGTATCCTCATGGTGGAAGGACCTAGATTGCTCTCTGGGGTTTATATTATTAGGGCACTAATCCCATTCATGAGGGCTTTGCCTTCATGACCTAATCACTTCCCAAAGGCCCTAGCTCCAAATATCATCACATTGGGGATTAGGTTTGAATATATGAATTTTGGAAAATCACAAAATTATAATACAGTCTCTAGTAGTGTGTAAGCAGACTTAAGTTCATTCCTAGTAGAAGATATTTCCTTGCCTTCTTCTAATGTTATACATAAAGGAATTTTATTCATAAGTATAAGGAGTCTCATATGGTTAGTTGGACTTTATTTTGAATATATATGCAAGTGGAAATTTAAATGCTGAGGGCTTCCTTGGGCTGTGTCATGCCCTGCATGTCAAATCTACATGAGAAAGGCAACTACACATCAGACTGTTAGACTCTTTTGACTTTTAAAACTGAATCTGCCACAGGCATATGTGTCTCTGAGAAAGTCTTTGAAAAATCTTATTTTCACTTCTTCCCTTGCAAACTGGTATTTCACGATCTGCTAGGGAAATTTTGAGGATTAAATATCAAGCAATGGCAAAACACTTTGAAAGTACTAAATGAGAATATTAATAATTTAATAGTGAAGCTAGCCTTCATCTGAGTTGTTGAAAGGAATATGTGGCATATTTATTTCAATCATTTATCATTTCATTGAAACTTCCTCTACCTTGAGTGTTGGGAGCCGAGCTAACTTGGCGAGCTCCGAGATAAGTGGCACTAAACTATTTGAAGCACTCAGTATTTTCAAAGAAGGGAGCTTGATAGCAGAGCAGAGAGTTCTGACTTGTGAGAACTTCATTGTTTTTCAGGATAAGTAATTTGGCTGACCTTGGGTCTTGACTGCTGTTTTCTCATTGCAAACACACTATAAGTAGTGTGTTGTAAATAAACTCAGGGCTGCAGTATTTACTGTACGCCCTCCCGACTCTATCTCTTGCCTCTGTCTTTTCTTTAATCCTCACTCCCCCTCTCAGGTGCTGTTCATCTCAGCCGGCTGGCTCCGGCACTTGAGATACTTAGAAAACATCTGATTCTTTTTAAAATAAGACTTTAAAATTAGTTCTCTTTGTGGTTTTTCAAAGTACTTTCACACTAGTTATCTTGTTAGGTCCCCACAAAAATTCCAGGAATAATAAATAACATTATATAAAAATAACACTACAAGGAATAGAATACCCTACAAACTCTTGTTTAAACAATAGAAGTTTATATTGACCTCAAAACCCACTGCCAGTGCTATAATCAGGAAGCTGCAGCCACCACCTACCACATCGTAGCTATCTGACAACACACATGGAACAAGTGAATGGACACTGCACATCTGCTCCAGAAAAACTCAAAGTCCTAACAACCACGTTTGCCAGTAGAAAGATCCAAAGTAACAGGAAGATTGCACCCATGTCATGTCCACCTTAAACTCTGCATAAATGCATCCAATAGGAGATCCTAATTTGTATCCAACGCCAGCTGTGTGGGAGTTTAGAAGAGGCAGATTTTAGTATGCCGGTCTCTGCACAAGTCTATGCACAGGTGGAGGAGGTTGGAACTGATCCTGAGTGTCAACTTAGCATACCCCTAACATTGCTGCTCCTACCCAAAATAAATGGGAGACAGAGACCAAAGCCTTAACGATAGAAAGAAATTGCTCATTGGCATGCAAGTTTTGGCTGGAACTTGCTCATACTGTATGAATTTAACTTGGTTGTAAGTTCTACTGACAAAGGCTTAATACAGGATAATTCTATAAGATATCAGATCTGGTGTCTGGTATATAAAACAACAGTCATTCTTCATTTGCTGAGGACTTATTTTGTGTCAGACACTATTATTAGTGCTTGGCATGTAATTTATTAAAATTCGCAAGAACCCTGTGTGACAGGAAACGTTACTAGAGCAAATGTTCAGATGAAAGAATTGAGGCACAGAGGGATTACTTGCTGAATGTCATAAAGATACTAGTTGTGGAGCCACATTTAGCAGAGCAGTCTGGCCTCCTAACAACTATAAGGTAATGCTGTTTCATAAAATTCGTTTAAGAAGAAAACTACACTGGAGGAATTTGCCCTTCATAATCTCCCTTTTCATTTACCATTAGGATCCTGCAGGCTCCATAATCTATCAAATTTGATGACTTTCATAGAAATAATCTAAGATGGCACTGTTATAAGAATTCCTGTTCAGCTAATCCTATTTATCACTGATTTCTATCATAAAATTAGAGGCGTATTTTTCCTGATATTCTCTCTCAGATTTAAACTTACACTGAAAGCAATTTATTATTTTCCTAAGAGTTCCCCCAAAGTCAAAAGTGAGGACTACACCTTTTTTTTCTTTCCTTTCTTTTTCTTCTTTTCTTTCTTTCTTTTTTTTTTCTTTTTTCTCTTTTTTTACAATTTACTCTTCTCAGAAAATAGCCTCAATTCTCTGGAGGAGTTTTTAGGGGCCAAATGTTATAGGACCCTCCCTTTGGTGCATTTGATTGGTCCAAAGTTGTTCACAGGGTATGGAAACCTATAACTAAGAGCTTAGTTCTTCTTAGGGAGTCAAGTTATGAACTGGGAATTGGGAAAGCATACCATGAAAATATGGCCAGATAATCTGAATAAATAAATAAATAAATAAATAAGATCCAGGAAAAGAGAAGCAGCAATGATCAATAGAAGAGGAGAAACTGATAGAGAGGTAATCATGGAAGTGACCAATCTAATCCCATCTGTGCCTGACACCAAACCATAACCCTGCTTTATTTCATGAAAGTACCCAGAAGTCTCCTCAAAAATTCCAACAATTTCCCCTCTGTTCTAGTTGTTCATTCATCACTGTGTAATAACAAACCATCTCAAAACTTAGTGGCCTAAAGCAATATATCATTTATTTTGCTTATAAATCCACAATTCAGGCAGAGCTGAGAGGGGACAGTTTGACTCTGCTCCAGTCAGCACCGACTGGGATGACTTGAATACTGGAAACTGCAAAAGTCAAGGCTGGCTCACTCACTCCCATGTCTGGCAGCTGAAGCTGGCTGTCAGTTGGGGCCTGTGTTAGGGCTGGGGTGAGAACATTTTCACAAAATCTTTCAATTGGGTTATTTTACTTCCTCACAAGGGCAAGCATCCCTAGAGAAGAAATGAGTTGGGAGCAGCTATATCATTTTTAATGACTTAACCTTGAAATTCAAATAGTCAACTCCATGTGGTACCAGGCCCACCCAGATTCAAAGGGACTGTAAGCATCATATTTTAAGAAAATCTTATCGGGTGTGATACATTAAAGTAGACATCTTTGAAAAATATAATCTGCCACATACTTTATAAGATGATATTGTGTTATTGTGATGCAGTAAAAATATATGTTTGACTTTTGTCCCGAGTTTCTGGAATGTAGTTCCTAAAACCCTTAGAATCTCTGGAGCAATAGGTGTCTCTTGTATGCTAATGACTTGACTGCTAATTGAGGGCCCCTAGATAGCTTCAGAATGGGGGCTGGTAGCCATAAAAACTAAAACATGATTAGAAGTTTGGAACTTTCAGCCTCATCCCCGACCTACAGGGAGAAAATAGGAGCCAGTGGTTGAGTTAATAATCATCAATGACCAATGATTTGATCAAATATGCCAACAAAGCAAAACCATTAAAAACTCTAAAAAATTAAACAATGAAGTATCCAGAGCCTGCAGGTTGGTGAACACACTGAGGCGCGAAGAGCAGGGAAAGCCCAGAGAAGACACGGAAGCTCCACACACCCTCCCTCTCCATACCTTGCTCTATGTGTCTCTTCCAGTTGGCTGTTCTTGAGTTATACCCTTTATAACAAACAAGTAATTATAAATAAAGTATTTTCCTGAGTTCTGTGAGCTGTTCTAGCAAATTATCAAACCTGAGAAGAGAGTCACGGGAACCTCCAATTTAAAGCTGATTGATCAGAAGTAGGGTGGCCCAGGACTGACTTAAAATTGGTGTCTGAAATGGGGGCAGTCTTGTGGGAAGGAGCCCTTAACATGTGGGGTCTGTGTTAACTCTGGTTACTTAGTGCCAGAATTGAACTAAATTGTAGGACACTCAATTGATGTACGGAAAGTTGAGAATTTGTTGGTTCTGGGAAAAATACAACTGTCAGAAGTGTCAGAAGTGTTGTAAGTTGAACCATCTCATAGTTACTTCAAAATATAAGTGTTTGCTACTTACAAACAAAGTGTGTTTAAGTTTTAAATAGATAATATATTTGTGTGGTCCAAAATTCAAATAAAAATAATTCATGTGTGAGTTTATGTGGATAGACAGAGAAATACAATGAAAAGTGTCACTCCCTCTCTATACCCAGCCCTTCAGTTCTCCTCTGTGGAGGCAACATAAGCTATCAGTTTCCTGTGAGCTTTTCCAGAGTTATTTTTTGCTGCTGTAAGAAAATGCTGTATATATACATAGACCTCTCTTTCAACTATTCTACACAAATGGTAGTCCTCCTTCACTACTTTGTTCCTTTCACTTATATTTAGAGCTCATTATGTACCCATATTTATTTTCTCGATCTTGTTAAGGCTACTTAATATTCCAATGTAGGGATATACTATATTTTATATAACCAGTGACCTATTAATAAACATTTAAGATTGTTTCCAATAAAACTATTAAAAGCAACTCTGTAATAAACAACCTTCTGCATCTGTCACTTTATATGTGCATGAATACATTTATAGGATAAATTTACTATAAGTGGGACCTGGTTTGTCAATGGTTGTCTCCAACATCCCATAGCTAGATTTTCACACATTAAGATCTGACTCTTGAAGATCAGATAAGGAGGAGAAAAGACAGAGCTCAGAAGGAGAAAGTTCATCTAGAAGCTGGAGGAACAAAACTGGTAAGAAAGTGAGTTTACTGGAAGTTCTCAGGAAAGCAGCTTCTGGAAAATTCAAGGCAGTGGGACATATTCCCTTCTTTCCTTATGAGGAACATGGAAAAACTGCCAGCATCCAACCCAGCATGGGTGAGGCAATGCAGCAATGTTTGAGGAATCTAGGGCCTGACCACTCCAGTGGCCTGTGGAGAAGCAGCCAAGTGTTCCTTGAACCGTAAGGAAGGGATCCTTAGGAAACCTGAGGTCAAATGAGAAGACTACAGTGTAAGGGGACCTGACAATTAGGGACAGTGACAAAGTCCATGGACATTCAGACCTCGTAGGCTGTGGGCAAGGTATTTAGTCTTTCTGAATCTCAGTTTACTAATCTATATCTATCTCACAGAGCTGGTATGAGAATTGCCAAGCTAGAATACTTCAAGTTTTTTGAACAATGACCTTGTACAAGGTACGTGCTCAATAAAAGCTAGTTGTTACAAGACTCAGTTGCAAACATTTAAAGATACCAGCATCACTCCCATGGTTTACAGAGCTGGAACGAAGTCACTAAGAAGCTAAATGACACTGTGGCAGAGATGGAATTGGCCAAAGTGAGATACTATAACCAGGGCCAGCAAGGATGAAATGACGCATCTCTAGAGCCAACTCCTGAACCATGTCTCTGAGATTTATATCAACCAGAAAAGAAAGAGATAAAATAACACAGAGTAATTACCCAAAATACAGTATTTTACATTGCATGAAATGGAGACAATTACACCTGATAAATCAAATATTTTCTACCATCAAGAGGCATGAGAGAAAGTAGAGGTACAATGGGACCAGAGAACTTAAATCTTGTATGGTTCTCTGGCCTTGTTTTGTAAATAAATTGATTTAATTTTATGCACATCTGATTCATGTTCATGAATCCACTGATCCGCATCTGTCCACAGAGGTCCTAGAGACCATCAGCATTTATTGACCTGTAGTTTCTCTGTCAACTATACTGGCTTTTAAAATAAATTTTAAATGCTTTTCTGATTCTAAACATAATAAAATTTGAAATTTAAACAAAGAAAATTTAAATCACTGGTCATCCCATTAACCAGAATTAACCAGTTAACATTGTAAGAATTTACTCTAATTTTTTATTGATGCATATGTGTTTTTATTATTATCATATACCTGATATTTTTCATTCTTTTACTTAACACTAATCATGCATATTTTCCTAATAATTATTCAGAAATAAAAATTTGTTAATTATTTTAATACCTACATAATATTTCATCATGTGAGTAAATAAAATGTGTTAAACTTTTCCCCTATTGTTAGACATTTAAACTGTTTCCAATTTTTCATTATGATTAGCAATGCCATAATAAACTCCTTTTACCTAAATCAATTGGTGGCATGTCATATTCTGGACTTCCAGATTTGAAACTACTAAATTTTCAAATCATATGACCTTAATATACTTTATATTTTTATTTCCAAATTGTTTCCCCAAACAAGTCCCAATGTCTAAATGTATACTTTCTCAAGCAGCGTATAAGAATGCCCTTATTGATGAACAGTATTCTTTCTTTAAAAAAAACAAACAAATCTATATTTCATGGTCTTTTTTCTTCTATTCATCCATCCATTAATTCCTTCATTAGACAAAAATTTAATGAATGCTTGCTCTGTGCTAAGCACTGTCCTGAGAGCTCTGTGATAGCCAGAAACAAAGTCTCGGCTCTCACAGAGGGCTAGCATAAAAATAAAGTCAGAAATGCAGCCAGCACTTGATGGCATGGGGCCTCCTATGCCACAGCATATAAGGACTTTGGGTTTCACTTCAATGCAATGGAAAGCCATAAAGAAAATTCAGATAGAGCATGGCATGATCTTGTTTACATTTTTAAATGATTATTCTGACTTGACAGTAAAAGGGAGGCAAGAGAGGCATCCATTAACCTAAATCCTTATTTATGCTTTGGGGCCAAGAAATTGGTAAGAGTGACTTGGATAAGGGAAATGGAGGTGTAAGTGGTGAGATACATGCTCCAGATCATTTGTAATTTTTTACATAATTATTTTTATTACTTGTTATTTTGTTGGAAATATATCCCTGGTTGTCATTTCACTTTGAAATTTGTATAATTTTTGACATACATACAAAATTTTCTGTTTTTGTCTGTGTGGTTAATAGGTTGATGAAACATGATATTAAAACTCTAATTCTGTAACAGTTTTGTCTGAGGCCTAAAAAGTTTGTGACAGAAAAATAAATAGCAGATGCTCCCACATTCCAAAGAGTGGTACCTAAATTTCAGTGTTTCAACAGCACTAGTGAAAGAGTGACAAATACCAGTGTGTGACCCTTAGCCAAACTCTACGAAAAGTTATAAAAGAATTGACAATGAAAAATCCAAGGGAGGGTGGCCTTCTTTGGAAAGAGTAGTGAGTGTGGGTCCCATATCTACTCTGAAGGGAGCAACTGGGAACTCTTCCTCAAGCCCAGTTGGGGGCTTCTAGGAGGCCTCCCTGGGAGTTTGGCATATGGTTCTTTAATGTATAGGGACACAGTGGACTGAAGTGAGACTCAAGCAACTTGCCAATAGTCTCCAGGGACAGATTGGACGAAGTGACCCATGTGAGCAGAAGGCTGAGTTTGGGAAGCAAAAATAGGGATCAAAAGTGTTTATTTCTCAGAGGTGGGCAGGCATGGTTGTGTGGAAATGTTGTTTAAAAGGGTCTTTCTGCAGTGATTAGCCCTCCTGATTCTCCCAGAACTGTTCCAGTGTCACATCCTGGAAAATCCCTTAGTCCTAGGCAAACCAGGGTGGTTAGTTACCCTACACCTTGCCCAAGAAGTCACGCAAAAAGGGGCAAGACAGTACTCAGGAGAAAGAGGCAAAAAACAGCCCATGAGAAGCTCTATCCCCAGAAGCTCTATCTTCAGTGAGAGGCACCCAGCAAGGAAAGCTTAGTGTAGCCCCAGAAAACACTCACATGGTAAAGACCAGTTTTAAACATCTGTGACAGGTAGGGGGAGCCAAGACCAGAGTACCTCAGGGCCTGGCAGAACTTTCTGCTCTTCACCACCCCTATTTTTATGACTGAACATAACCAGAGGGACTTGTTATCTAAAGTGGTTGGATAAATGATGGAAACTTCCTCCCTCATACTCAACTACAAGGAAGAAAGGGGCTGATGCGGCAAGTCTGCAGGGATGGCGGTGAGAAAGTACGAAAGTGACAGATGTTGCCACTTCTCCTTCAATGTTCCAGTCACAGTACAATGTAAGGAGATGTTCTGGATTGTTCCCCAGAAGCCAGTTTTTCGAAGATGCATTTGTCAAGTTCTATCTCTTCTTTTTAGAGTTTGAATGTTAAACTCTGTTCAGGGTTACTTGATTCTTTGTTGGTTCTTATGGAAATGTGCTATTTCTGTTTTGGGGAGTTTTATTGTAAGTAGTCACATGTTTGCTTTTCAAGATACTCTTTAGAAAAATCTCACAAATTCTCCATATTCAGCACATTAGGATTTTAATTGAGATTTTATCAAAATACATTAATCTGGAGGAGATTGACATTTTAAAAAATTCAGTCTTCCCAGACTGCTGAGATAGCTTGCCACTTGCAAGCTATGTGGCCACAGACAAGCTATTAACTTCTCAAATCTAAGTCTCCTCATTTATAAAATGAGGCTAACAATCATACCTACTTTAGAGAATTGGTGAAAATGAGTTAAAGGGAAAACACTTTAAAAAAGAGTCTAACACATAATAAATGTTATGTGTTTACTATTATGTTATTATTTTCCAGAGACATGGTATGTGTATGGTTGCTTTGTGCAGGGTCAACTCAGCTTTGCTGAAACTATGCTTCTCCCACTTTTCTCCCTTATGTGGTTTTGGTTAGGGTTTGCCTCAAGACAAATGTATGCAAGATTTGAAGGGAAGAATTGAAGCAGCAGCTGGGCTTACAGCTCTTTTGGTTAATGCCTGACATTCTCCTTCAGTTCTTTGAATCCGGGTTGAATTCATGTGCTTGGTTCATCATGGTAAAGGGTGCCAGCTTATCCTACAGGTCACCACCTCATTGAGGTTGGAGGTAATGAGAGAAAGATGTTTTCTCCCTACTTAAGAATATCTTTCTTTCCCATTTGCCAACTCTGACACGGGGCCAGCACCAGATGCAAAAACAACTGCTTTACACTGATTTCTCAACTCGTTTTCACAGTGTATAAAGTCTAACCCTTGAATAAATCCCTTACTCTCCATTACTCATAATGGTTCGACCACACTGATAAAACGCTGAGTGATGCAACGTCTCTGTTTATTCAATTTTTTCTATCTACATTCTAATAAAATGTAGTTTTTATCATGCATGTTTTACATATTTTTAATAGGCTCATTCTTAGCTATTTTATATCTTGTAGAGATTGAGAATAAAATCCTTTGTTTTCCTTATCATGTCTTCTAATAGGTAAACTTAGAGAAATTATTGATTTTTATAAATTATATGTTGTGTCTTGGCACTATAGCAAACTCTCTTATCAGTTCTAGAAGTTTTTTTAATGTTATCTTTACATCACTTAGGAAAGGAGAAAGTACAGAAAGCATTATACTATACCCTTTTCCCTCTTCTCAGGCATGTCTCAGCCTGTCCCATAATAAACCATTTTGTTTCCTTCCCATTCTTCCTTTCTTTTTTCTCTGATAGGAAGTATTTCTTCCGCCTTGGCTCTTCAGAAAAAAAAAAAAAATGAAGTTTCTTTATAGTTGTTTTTTTTTTTAGAAAATTGTGTTTATGAAACTCTTTCATGACATTCCACTGCTAAGAAATAAAAAGAAAGCAACTACTGTCCAGACTCCCAATTTCTCTCAGTTTTACCCCAGCTCTCAGGATGGGTTTTTTAGTTTAGCCCACATAATAAAGCTGTATTTCTTTTCAGCCAGTGATAATCAGATCAAATTGCAAACTTGAAATGTAAATGAACTGGAATATGAATGAACTCACCCCTGGTGAAATTTCAGTCCCACAGAAATTGGATCCGCTTTACTCATAAAATCCAGTATTGAGCAAAAGAAGCCAAGAAGGCTGAAAGAGAGAACAAAGATTAAATAAGCAAATCGTAAACACTTCTGAAAAAGAATAATTTTCCTCAGTCCATGAGCCTACTAAAAATTCAATTCTTAATGACTAGAACATAACATCATTGCTTACATAAAAAAGACTATTCTTTATCCACAGCTCTTCTTAGTTAAATCACTCAACACAAATCATACTTTAAAATGTTGTAAGAAACAGATAAGATAAGATAGGAAAAGAAAAGAAAAGAAAAGAAGTGGTTTTGCTGTATGAAAAAACTGTGTTTACTCTAAAACATATGGAAGTAAAAATTTTCTGTTTACTGGGCTAAATCGTACCTACCACCACTGCAGGCTAGGAATGGTTTTTATTTTATATTTTTTAATTGTCAGAAAAAAACAAAGAATAATATTTGGGGACATGTGAAAACTACATGAAATTCAAATTTCAATGTTGTTAAACAATAAACTGAAGCATATTAAAAACTTTAAGAGATATCGAAGCAAAAATCAATATAAATCAGGCCTGCCAAACTTGCTGTGGTTGTCAGTGCTCCACTGACAGGAGATTGGAAAGAAACTTTTATAGAGAAAAGGTGAAAGCAAAGTAAAGGAATTATTGATTGTCTATGGTTTAAATCTTAGTTGGCTGTTTGTGATTGATCTTTGATTTTAATTTTGTAAACTTGAGGCATTTGGGTTTGCTTATGTGGGCCACAATGGCATCAGAGCCACCTCAGCCTAATGTCCTACTTGTTTAATTAATTTAACATTGTCCATAAATAAAATTTTATTGAAACACAGCCACACTCATTTGTTTACACACTTTCGATGGCTAATTTTACATTGCAATCAGAATTGAGGTTTTGCAAGAATATGGCTTAAAATGCTTACTACCTGGTCCTTTATAGAAAAAGTTTGCTGACCCTCCTGGGTAGACCAGTTTCAAAACCTTAGCACTATTGATATTTTGGACCGCTCTCTTTCTGCCCTCTCCTCCCTGATCAAAAATATCTCCACACATTTTTAAATGTCTCCTGGGGGGCAAAATCCCTCCTAGTTCAGAACCAATGTTGTAAATGACGAAAACACCACCCTTATAATCTTCACAAGTCCTTAAGGATGATTCAGATTGCTACAGTTTAAGAAAGAAGAAAGAGAAGAGAAGGAAAAGGGAAAGGAAAATGCTGCTACATCCTTGCAGAGTTTTAAAATACCATTTTTAATTTAAAAACTCCCCAAGCAGAAAACATATAATGATATTAAAAAATACAACTCACTTGGATTATAAATATGCAGGGATTATAAGATTACTTTTGGTTCTCAAGACATCAGTCTTCCTCTTAGCAGCCCTATTAATATAGTGTATTACTTCCTGCTTGCAGACTTTTTACATAATTTTCTAATAAGCTCTGAACTGTATGCTGAGAATACTACACATTTATTTTGTTATAGGCCCTGGACCTTATTTATTTAAATTCCTTAAAGTTCTGTGATGAAAGAGAATTTCCTCAGTCCCCAGAGGATTCACTTTGGGGAGAGCCTTTCCCCTTATGATTATTTTTGGTTTAACTTGTTGAACCTTTCCTGACCTCAGCCTACCTGACTTATACTTGCTCAAACCCCAAAGACAAACTTCTCACCTGTCTCTAGAAGCCCCAGTTTGAGTTTAGCCTGGGATTCAGATACATACGGCATTTCTGGAAATCGTACATTAGGCTTAGTAGCAGCCTATTTTCCCAAGGACTAAGAGTCTCAGGAAAGAGAACTCACCTTGGGGAAACAGATGCCAGACACAGACGGCTTAGCCCAGGAACACCTGAAGGGAGAGAGGACTGTAAACAAATTGAGTTGTCTACTGTGCACATTTGCATTTGGGCTCAGTCCCCACCCAGAAGAGCTATCGCCCTGAAAGACCATAAATATCATGCACTTGTCTTTCTAAATAACAAATTTTGACACCTGAAAAGTGTTAAACTTTCTATTTTAATTTTTAAAAAGTTAGAAATGTAGCTCTCATGCAAATATAATTAGCATGTGTCAAATATTTATTTAATTTAGTAATGAAAGAACTAATGGGATGAGAAGCTGGTTCAAAAACGAATATGAGAAACTAATACAATGTATCCTCATTATTTGTAAATTCTGTATTTGCAAATTTGTCTACTCACTAAAATTTATTTGTAAACTCAAAATCAACATTCGTGGCACTTTGGTGGTCATAATGCAGAGTGTTTGCGGACACTCAGAGCTTATTGTGAAGAAAGACAAAAAATTTGAGGCTCCAAACACATAAATTCCCAGCCAAATTCAAATAAAGAGACATGAGAGTCCATGACCCTGACCTTGACCCCCTGCCCATCCAGCACAGCCCACACAGGTGTTCTGAGGTCAGCAGGGAGGTGGTCTGGTACTCCTGGTCAGTAGACCTTCATTTGCTCTAGAGCTCAGAATCACACTCTGCTGCTATACTTCTGTAAACACTTTTACATTTAAACAGCACATGGAAGCTTTTGCAAAAATCATTATCAGTCCCCAATTCTCCCAAACAAAATGCTATTTTGTATTAGCAAGATATATAAATCAAATGTTCTAAATCAGAAATGTTTGCTGTCCAAACATTATAAACAAAGAAACGTTTCCAGTTTACATGCACTTACCCAAATAAAGTGTTTTCTTGAATAAAGTGTCTTCTAGGAAACATATATCATGTAAATCTCCAAAATATCTGGAGTATGTCATATAATGATTTTTTTTTTTGTCCTTTCAAAATTTCCCGTAATTTTGGATTTGGCTTGTTCTTTATTGACTGAAGTTCTAAGCATAGCCATAAATAATATCTGTTTTTTGAGTTATTTTCTGGCCATTTTCACAGAAACACGGAAGGTGATGGCCACTATATTTAAAAGAGCTGATAGTGGAAAGAGAAGTTGGTATAAATAAAGTTTAAATACTTAGCAGGTAATAACATTGAGGCAAACCTCTATGAAAGAAAGTGGGAACATACTCCAATTATAAAAGCACAATGTTCACACTGGATCATTAATTCATATCTTGCTGTGTATATACCACACAACTATTTGACATAGAACTTGCCATGTTTAGTCTCAGCTAAGTTTTACATTACTATGAAGAGGACAAAACTCCTCACTTTCTGCACACAAAAGAACTCTTTCAGGTCACATACTGTAAGGTTCTTTTTGGTGTGGCATAAATAAAATACAACCTGTAGCACCCCTTCAAAAAGAACAGTAGATTATTATTTATCTACTCTTATAGATTGGTAGCTTTAAAAATAAGCAAACTGCACACTGGGGATTGGTATTGCTTCACAGTTCTAATTTCAAAATATATTAGTGAAAATAGCAGCTTCTGCTACTGTAAAAGCAGCATGAGTCCAAAAGTTTCAACAACAAGAAAGAAATACAGTGTATTGACGTTACTTCCAAGTTAGCTGAACAGTCAGTCTCCATCCACTGAGGTTTCAGGTTCTGTCTTTTTTGGTTAAAATGTAGGGAGCTCTGATATGTGTCATTTTGTTAATATGTAGGGAGTCCTTAGATGCTGTGCTAGGAGATATACGTATATTTCTCATTTATCCCTCTAATAATGCTATGAGGTTGAATGCCGTGTTTTCTTTATTTAAATCAAATTCAATCTCAATGTGTGTCGGAATTGGTCAGAGCTGTTGGGAAACAGTGTCATGTCAGGATTATTAGGCCTGCTCACCAGAAACCTGGGGAGGTACTGGAGACCTGACATGAAGAAGAGCAGAAGAGCATGTCAAAGGGCGAGAAGCAGCCAGGAGTTTGGTTCCTCTTCGATATGTGCGTTAGCAAAACCCACAGGTTCCCTTGAGATCAGGGGCACGGCTTCTCTTTGGGTGAAGGCAGGGTACTTGGATGGCAGCTATTATCTGATATCTCCTTCTAGGTACACCTAGTAGGCCTCAGGTCCCTGGGACCTATGACCCTTCTCAGCCTGAGGAAGTTGTTTTCTTGGGTTGCTTTTGAAGTATTCTTGGGAGACTCTTTCCTGACCTTACCTCTCTCACAGGGGATATCTAAGTGTGATCCTGAGAGCAGCTACAGCAGCAGCACAGGGGGCTGGGGGTGGGGTAAGAGTAGGGAGCTTGTTAAAAATGCAGATTATCAGGCTGTACCCAGACCTACTGAATCGAAAACTCTGAAGCAGGGAGCAAGCAGGAAGTATTTTAACAAACCCTCCATGTGATTCTGATGCAATGATACATTTTGAGAAAGACTGGCATAGCATAGTCATTCAACTAACTCAGATTTTTTAAAGTAAAAGTATCAGGTAACTTCTTTTATCAGCCTTCAATATAGCACCTCCACCCTGACACAAGGCAAGGGAAAAAAGAGGCCTAGCTATAATTAGAAAATAAACACTAAACATAAAACATATACATCTCACAGAGCAAAGAATCTGAATAGACGTTTTTCCAAAGAAGACATACAGATGGCCAATAGGTACATGAAAAGATACTCAATGTTACTAATCATCAGAGAAATGCATATCAAAGCCACATCTATCAGAATAGCTATCATCAAAAAGACAAAATAACACGTTGGTGAGGAGGTAGAAAAAAAGGAACCCTTGTGCATTGTTGATGGGAATGTAAATTGGTAGAACTACTATGGAAAACAGTATGGAGATTGCTTAAATAATTAAAAATAGAACTACCATATGATCCAGCAATTCCACTTCTTAATATTTATCAGAAGAAAATGATAATACTAACTCAGAAAGATATATGCATCTCCCTCCATGATGATATACCATATAATCTCATTTATATGTGGAATCTAAAAAAGAGAGAGAGAGCTCATAGACACAGAAGATACAGAGAACATATTGGCGGGAGCCAAAGGTGGGGGTTTGGGGGGTGAGTGAAATGGGTACAGAGGATCAACAGGTAAAACCTTACAGTTATAAAATAAATATGCCATGGAGATGTAATGTATAGCATGGTGACTATAGTTAATAGAACTGTATTATATATTTGAAAGTTGTTAAGAGAATAAATCTTAAAAGTTGTCATCACAAGAAAAAAAACTTTGTGTCTATGTATGGTAATGTATATTAACTAGACTTATTGTGGTGACTATTTCACAATATATACAAATATCAAAGCATTATGTTGTACACCTGAAATTAATGAATGTCAATTATACCTTAAATAAATAAACAAGTAAACAAATAAATAATAATTGCTCAATAAACACTTGGAGAATAAAAAAATAAAAACATAAGCATCTTTTTTTCTGCCTTTTCTAAAACAGAAAACAAAAACATCAATTAAGACCTCAGTAAATATTTTAACAAACTATCCTACCATGCAAGGATTAACTTTAACAATAATACATTTCTGGGCAAGTAGATTCCAGGAACAAGGAGATGTGACAGAGATGGGGTGGTATGGGGTCAGGAATTCAGAATGAGATCAGGAAAGTGAGATTATATGTGAAGGATGGAGAAGAAAAATGTTTTCTTAGACCAGCATGAACTTCTAGAGAAGTTAGTTAAAACCTTTATTTTCAAAAACGAGGCCTTAGAATGGCTTTGAGGTAGAGATTGAAAAAAGCAGTGACTTAAACTGTTCAAAAAAAACCTCCACAAAACGTAAAGAGTACTGGGTTTCCTGAGGCTGTGACACAACAATTTGCACTCTCCCCTTCTGGTGTGTAAGTGCCTTGTGCCTCCACATGTAGAACCTTAGCTAAGGATTATCATGTCCCTGGCCCCTTTGCATCTCAGTTTAGCCAATGAAGTATGAACAAAAGTGATATGTGTCACTCCAGGCCTGGGCTTTAAACGTTGCAAAGCATCCACTTTTCCTTTCATGAACTGGAAGGGAAAGGTGTTTGTGACCCACCTTCAGCCATGCAAATGAATGCTGCTACCTGGAGTGGAAGCCAGAGGAAAGTAAGTTAGGTCCTTGAATGGCCACGTGGGATGGAGGAGCCCACCTACCCATCCTGGAACACTAGGTAAGAGAAATCATCTTCCTTAATGCACTGGTTTGTTGGTTCCTTTGTTACAGCAACTCAGGTTTTCATGTAACTAAGGCAAAAACCAAGGGCCCATGTGAAAAAGATCAAGGCCATGCTTACAATTAATCGAAGCCCAAATGTCACAGCACCTGGCAAATGGCAGATGCTTCATAAGTAGCTTCTAAATGAATGAGTGTGGCATCATTATGAGCTGTTGGGACAAGAGATGCCAACTCTCTCATAAAATAATGTTCCTGAAAGGAAATCTAAGAATCTTTTTGCAATCTACAATGAGGAAAGTGAACACACAAATAGCAACAATGGGTTAAAATCCTATGGGAATCTTTTTGTGTACAATGTAGAAATGTTTGCTAATTACATAGAAGTCATTTAAATGATTTGCAGATAGTAATTACAGTAACTGTCATTTTCCAAAATAAAAGATTTGTACATGCACAGACATATACAGACAGGTAAATTTCTTTCCAACAAGTTTGATGAGACATCAAGATTGCTATGCTGTACATGATCCATAAGAAAATGAAAATCCATTGCTACATATGCAGAGTGAATACAAAGTAGTTTATTACCTACCCTGTAAAAAGCAGCTTTTGGTAGTTTATGGCATATGATTCCAGCTCAATTTGTTAAATATTTTTGAGGACCTACTATGTGAGAAGTATTGCATTAAATACAATAAAGAATTCAAAGATACCAACAAAAACAGGAATAAAGATATGAAGAAGAGAGTGTTGCATAAAATAGAGGTATAAGTTTCTAAGAAATACAAGTAAGAGGTGACTGAAAAGCTCTGGCTATGTTGAAACTTTTTGCAGTGTCTTTTAAATGCCTATCACAAAAGTTGTTCTGAAGTTTAAATAAAATAATGTACATAAAGCACATAGTATCTTGAGTGACCATCAGCAAATGTTAATTTCTCCTTTCATGCCCTGTAATATACAAAATGTTTGGTGATTTGGAGACATAAAAAATACTTTTGCCCAAGCCCCTATATATACATGTATGCTCTCATACATTCTCTATTCAGAGCAAGTAAAAAGTGTTACATATTGTAAACCAAAGGATAATTGGCTATGTTGGTGATCAGGGGTTTCAGATGCAAGCAAGAAAACTCCACTTTGGTTATTTATGCTGAAAGCTGGTTTATTGGAAAGAAATCCAATAGCTTAAATAAGCTACAGAAAGCTCGAAAATGATTGCCCATTTCCATTTTCTCTTAGCCATGGGGACTGTTATTATGATGTCACTGTTGACATGGCCTCCTTGGGACACTAGATGTTCCCTTAAATAATCTTCAGTGGTTTTCTTGACTATCTACTGGTGTCAGATCCAGTCAGTTTCTGTACCACTGGGCCCTCATGCCCTCAGGCCTGGACTGCTTGACTGGCTTCTTAGACAGCTCCAGGGATAGCTCATGCTGCTTCTGTTGTGCTCAAAGCTCTGCTGCAAACATCACCACATCTCCTATAACACCTTTATCAGTCTCCTCTGAGATGTGTTAGGTTTTACATGGTCAAAACAGCTCCAGGGCCAGTTCTTTTGTTTACACCTACAGCCTTTCCCAGAAGCTGCTCCTGAGGGCTGGTTAACACAGCCTGGAAGTTCAGGAGAGTTAACACCCAAGTGAGGAAGACTTTGATCAACAGGCAGTGGAAGAAAGGAATAGGCTGGCAGGCAACTCTTACTCCTCTCTGCTCCTACTATACTGTTCTGAGACAGGGTTCCATGCACATGGTGTAGACATGTCTCATATAACTGAGCTACCAACTGTGTCTCTTTGAGGATCGTGGCCATATTTGTAATCATTGCTTTGTATTTCCTTTCCTTCCTGCTCTGCTTCACTTCTCTTTTTTCCTCACACTCGTTTCCCTGGGATTGTACCTCCTCAATAAAAACTTGGCATCTGGGTTTTTTTTTCCTAGCTCTTTTATCTAGGGAACCAGTACTAAGTCAATGCCATACCCTTAAATTCTAAATTTCTAGGCTAGAGGAGTCAGTTGGCTGATACTGGGCTACAATGCCCATCTTGTGCCAGTGAGCTGGGAAAAGGAATATTTGCCATACTTATGATGCTATTATGATGCTATCATGACAGGTGGAGTTCTGCCTTTCGTCTACTTGGAATTAACCCCAAGAGGAAGAGTGTTTGGATTCTGAATAGTCACAAAGGTGACAAATGTCTCCTCTCAACCAGCCTGGCCTTAGTAGCTCTCTCCCTGTTATTGGGTTTCTACATGCGGGATATCTCCTTTGTGCAGCATTGCCCAGAGTAGCTCTTTCATTTCCACCTCCTGACCCTGCCATATCAGTCCTTATCTACTACTCTAGACCCTCTGCTTTTGATATACTGATTGTTCCCATCTTCCCCACTAGACCAAACAATCCACTTTGACCCATTCTTCCTAGCTTCCCTTATTCCCATATTCAGAATTTAATTCTCCTTTGAATTTCACAGTTCACTGGCCAACCAGCCAACTCCAACACCTAATCTTGGTATTGGGTCCCCTGTCTGGTTTAGCATTCCATTTCCTTGCTTCTTGCAAAGTAAGAGAAGATAGTTGAGCTATATACAGAAAATGCTAAACATCTTACATCTCTCAAGGTAGAGAAAGGTTAAGCCAGAATCAGCAAAGATCCAATTCTTTGGATTTAAAAAAAGTGACCAGACATCTCAGCCTTTCTTTTTTTTAAAAAATATCTGGGGTGAAGGCAAATCTTGGACTGGTTTCAAAGAGGAGTTTCCTATTACTGTAGATATACTAGACTACAGTTGTAGTCATCTACATTGCTGCCTAATTTGGTGAAAATGTACACATTGTGTGATTGTTTAAAAATATTATTCATTCATGCAGATGGAAATGGTAATGTTCTTCCTAGCAAGCCCTCACCTGCTCTGATCAACAGGTTCTACTCTCATATCCTTTTGGGGATCACCAAGGCATGCCAACATATTGCATCTGTCACTCATTACCATAGATGCTGTGTATGGTTGTGCAGGTCTGTAAAATGCATGAGAGCACCATATATAAAGGGACATCATTCCCATTGTGGACACCATAAAGTCACGGTAGCACATTTTCTGACAGATGAGAGTGAAGTGTATTACGTTAACAAACTAAGTTGTCAAGAGTTTAGCTAAGCTACTCCGTTGTATTGCTGCCACAAAATCCATTTTGCTTGGCCAAGCACCTGTAGTAACCTTAAACTGACACTAAACCACTTGTCATCAAAGCAAGGGCCCATTGTCCAAAGCACATAGAAGCCAATACTAGGGCACCTGCTTCTGAGAAAAGAAAACGCTTTTATTGAGAGGTCAGCCAGCAAGGAAACAAAACTCAAATCTGTCTTCTCAACTGGGGTTTGGGGGTTAAAAGTAGAGAAGTTATGCATATTCATTGGAACTACATCACCTGGTATAATAAAGTCTTATTGTGCAAGCAGAGATAGTTCATACAACTTCATGGAGTACATGTACAAATTCGGGAGGAAATTAACTTGTAGTTTCCTGGTATTTCAGCCTCCTGGTGTCAAAAGGTCTTCTTCGGGCAAGATTTTTCTTTGTATGCAGCCTCCACAGACCAGTTGAGACAATTAGAGTCTTGTGGCTCCCAATTCAGGAGAAGGGGGGATTATTCAGTTGCCCATTGGCTCTAACCTGAGACCTTTTTGTTGCATTCTGGTCCTATGGAAAACAACTGATTTAGGGTTGATAGGAGCTAATCTCTTAATCTGCTGTTATACCCTCACACAAGTGCATGCCCTAGATTACAGCCCCTGAAAAGTCAGAAGCAAATACAAATTCCTGTTAAGACTTCCCCAACAGCTCTTTTGATCAATAGTGTTTCCCCACTCCCGGCAGCAGTAGGCCTTATCCACCCTTGTGGGACTAATCAAAACTGGCTTTTTAAATTTGAATCGATCAATCCAGACCTAGCCTGAGAATGCCAAAGCACTCCTCCCAAGGACCTTAATAAAGACATGTGCTCCAGGTCCCGTCTCTCTCTGTCTTGACATTGTTGTGGTGCGAATGATTCTGAGATCCATGGAGCTAACTGAGATTAATTATGAGCCTTTATTAGCCAGCCGGCAACTGACTCTCTACCACGCAGGGTTAGAGGAGATCAGCCCCGAGCTCCCAAAAGAGGCAGTTTATGAAGCCTAGAACCATACCCTGGTTTAACATCAAACAAGCAAACAGATTAACCACACCCTAGTTAACATCAAACAAGCAAGCAGATTACAGAAGCAGAAGTTGGTGATTAGCATATCTTTGCCTAGAGCCATACCCTTAACAATATCCCTCTGTGGCCCCACCAGACATGCCTGGCACTTCCTTCAGGAACTATGAGTAATAAACTTCTCTATTTGAATTACTCTTGTAGTATCTTGTTGACCTGGGATCCACCATCTGCAACTCTGTGCCACACTTAACAAATGTTACTTTAACAAGGTGATACATAACATAAGTTTATTAGATCAATTTCCTCAAAGAAGTAAGGGCTACTGAAAAATGAGCACCTTCTAATTTTAACAAAGGTGTTGTAAGAGCTAGCAGCAGCTCTGTCATTCATGCAGCCGTTTTTTTCTGAACCCAAAACTTTTAGGGAACATCTTGTGGTGCCCTGACTACTCCTAACTAAGTTGCTTTGTCCTGAGTGGATATCACAATTCACTAACATTTACATATGTCCCCAAAGCTCAATTAAATCCAAACTAGAGTGTTTAATTCAACTAACGGCTGGAAGCTTACAGAAAAAAATTAAAAAACAGGATAGGAAAAAGTAGAATTCTCTTAATATATCAATGTTCTTCCCTTCCCTTGGGGCAGTCTGCTACCCAAGTATCTCTTTAGACCTCAAGCAGATTCCATATTTTAGGGACCAGCCTACTGCCCACACCTATAAGTATCTTTGACCATGTTCTAGGGAGGGGATATATTATTTCCTTACACCAGTCTGTCTCCAGCCTAATGCCTCTTGAATGCCATGATAATCTCTGTAAAAAAATCCATTCTGATCAAAACAAAGACACTCTACTGCATGTGCTAATGCAGCTCATTGTTGCTTCTCTGTGTCCTGACTTGAACATTCTGGAATTGAATTTGTCTTTTGCATAACAAAAGGTCCATTAATAGATTTTCTTAAAATAAATTAGCCTGCCTCTCAGCTAAAATAACAAATTGTCTACATTTCCTGAAATCATTTCTTCAGAATCACTGGAGCTCAGTCTTGAAGCATCTTGCTGCACATTTAACAAATATTTAAGGAGCTTGTTTTAGGGGCCAGGCTCTTAGCTAAGCACTAAGAATATCAGTCAAGTGTGAATCACACTTACCTTCCAGCTTGGAGAAGCTGACAGGTAAATAAATAGGTTCAAGAAATTGGCAAAGGAGTGACAATAAAAGAAATATACAGGTTAAAATAGTAGCATGAAAGAGTAAGTGGTTCTTTTCAACTGAGGTTTTAGGGCAAGTATTACAAAAGCTTCAAAAAGCAGGTAGTTACAAGCTGTTGGCCTGGTAAATAAGGGAAAAAAAGAATATTCCTGTTGGAATGGCATGTGCAAAGATGTTTTCAGAGCACCTCGAGCAGCTGAGAATGTTAAAAGTGTAAGGATGTGAGGAAACGCCTACCAAGAAATTAAACTTAAAAGCCAAGAAGTATCTAGGTGATGGAGGGCCTTCTATGCTGTGCCAAAAAAAAAAAAAAAATGACTTCAAAAGAACTAAAAACTGAGATGGAATATTTTAAAGATAAGAGAGTTATGGTTTTATTCCTGCCATTTGGAGAATTGATTATTGGAGGCACCAATTCTTAGTGCGTCATGGTAGTTCAGGTGAAAAATCATGGTGGCCTTCACTGGGCAGCCCCGGAGCATTCCAAAAGCTGGAAGTAATAAATACAGAACATGTTAGAAATTGGAGTTTAGTAGAAATTGGTAACTTTTTGAGAGAGGTCTAGGTGAAGAAGAGAGGGAGGTGAGCATGTTGGTATCCTGAATTTGGGGTGAAGGAGGAGCTAAGAAATACAGAAAGAAAACGAGTATGGAGTTGGAAGGGCTTTAGATAAAATGAGAGCAGCGCAGTTTCTAAAATTATCATCATCCCCTTGTCCTGTGCACCTGAATCCCTCTGGATATGTACCATCCTCTGCCTAAGGAACTCTTGATAAAGCTTTCTCAACTGCATGGGTGTTGGGGCAGGAAATTGCTCTAGCCTTCACCTTCCTACTTCAGGCCGAATGACACCCTCATGCATTTATTCCTCCAATTCCAGATTCTCCTGGCTTCCGACTTCAGCTGGCACTCCTCACCAAGGAATTGACTGGAAATCCAGTCTTCATGATGTTCAATCACAAACTCCAGGTATTCCACCAGGAGAACCCCAGTAAAGAACAAGTATATAGTCCCAAATTCTGTATAAATTAAATCACTTAGTAAAGAAAGTATGAGTGATATACATCCTTCTGACTATGAAACAATGGTCTACACTCTGGAGTCAACTGTCACCCTTACAGACAGTGTGTCTCAAACAGTGCCAAAGAGAACTCAGAAGCAGCCAGGTATCCCACAGGATGGAAGTCTTCAGGATTACCCTTGGTTTATGGAAGGATAAGCACAACAGGGAGCAAGGAAATAGGGATCTCAGGACACACAGGGAAAAACTAGACCCTATTGTTACCCAAGTTTGAAAATAAAAAAATAAAAATAAAAAATATGCGGAGAAGTAGATATCAAGAAAAACCCCAAATCCTCCCCTACTGCAGAAATATTTTTTGTGTGTGAGAGAGATTAAACATTTCCTATTTCTTGGAATAAAATGCATTCAGAAATTTTATCTTAAAGCCAGTAAGAGTCATAGCTATTTCTCTTCCCATACAGTTTCTCTGGGTTGGTTTAGACATTCTCTTAAAAAAAAAAAAAAATTGTTCCAGCAGGTGTCTCTCTCTGCACATGATACAAAAAACTCGTAGCCATTGCAATGGAATATTTTTGTTTTGCCTATCCATCTTACAATGTAAATGAATGTGGTTTCAAAACTTTTTTTTTTGCACTATTAAAAACTACTTAAAAAGGTATAATGTTCCATATCGTGATTTGGGTGTTGATTAAACAGGTGTGTTCACTGTGTGATAACTCATCAAGAAACATTCATAATTTTTAGGCACTTTCTGTTTATATACTATGCTTCAAAATTTTTTTATTTTTTAAAGATAAAATTCTTAATTTGACTTCTACTTACATGTTTTCTTGCTTTTATGTTTCATTTCTCAAGTATACAGGACATTAGAAATTGGCTATTTTATTTACATATTTCATTAAATATGATACATATTTTGTAAATAGTGATACTTGTGTGTGTGTTGGAAATCAAAATAGGGGAAACAAATTAAAATGTAGCTGTAACATTCAAAAGAAAAATGAAACTTGTTTCAGTCAGGATTATCCAGTAAAGCTTTGCATGGTTTTCGAGTTGCAAACTTTCAGAAAGAGGCATTGTCATCGCTGGTATCCAAACTTTTGGGATGAATCCTAAATGAACTGACAACTTGGGCCTTCTTGAAGAGATATTGTTCATTCTTGATGTCAACTAGTTGACTCATTCTGAGCAACAGAGAAATGGCTGTAAACTACTCCTTGCTAAGTTAGCAAATTACAGCTACAATACAGTGTTTGAGAGAAATGCTTATCATTAAAATAAAAATAGAAAACAATTAAAATCCTATTAAAATTCTTGGGACCAGATTTCTGCACAACACTGACTGCTGTTTTTATTTCTATGCTTTAATCTCAAGCTTTTATTACTTTTATTTTTCTTTATTTTTTTATGTCTGTACCTATCCCTTTTTTTCTCTGCCTCTATTTTTATTACCTCTTTAATCTCTCATTTCTCAAATCATTTTTTAATTCTAAGGAAACAAAAAAAACCAACATTTTGGTGTCACTTTTTAATCAAGTATATATTTTCCCTTCACAAAAAAATTAATAATGGGCCATGTAAAACTTCACTCTGTCTGACCACTAATAGAACAGACAATATAAAGTAAAAAAAATTTCATTCTAAATGACATTGCCACTTACTTTTTAATAGTATTAGAGTAATTATCTTAATTCTCTCTTGGAAAAAAAATCCATTAAGATTCTTTAATGAAAAAACATATATTTGTAATAGACAAAATGGCAACATGCCCTTGTCTGAAGCAATCACACTGTCCAAAAAGGAAGATTCACATTCAAATGTGATGTCTCTGAATACCAAATGTTACAAAAATTCCTAGTCAGCAGGGTGCTATGCCAAAAGTACTCCACAAATTGCTTTACATTTTCTTACTATCTTGTGGCCTTATTCTAAATATATATATATGAATATATATATATAGATACATATATATGTATATATATATAAAAATATATATATATATTTTTTTTTTTAATATAAATGGTAGCATACTGAATAGTCCTAACAATGTAGAGCTTCACGTCCTATGCTTATTTATCTCTGGGTCTCTGGGTTATTCAAATCAATATTACAAACCTTTCTCATAGAAAACATTTTTTTATTTTTTATTTTATGTTCCTGCCTTCCTCTTTTCAATGCCAGCCACATTTTTGCCCTCTGTTTTGCTTATTGTTTCCTTTCTTTCTTCTTTGTTCAGCTTCTGTACAATCATTTCTCTTTGCTCTGGCCTTTGCTCCAGCTTCATGTTCATTTCAGCCTTTGCCTTTTTTCCTTTGCAAACCTTTTGATTCCAGTTGACAGTTTAAGATTTTTTTCTTTTACTTTGCAGAGGCTCTTGTTGCCATAGTGATACTTGATGATGACGAAGACCATGACTGCTTCCATTGGCACTCTCGTTGCTATAACAATGCCTGTCGGCTGAGAATTCTGTGGAAACTTGTGAGAAGGATGCTAGTTCACACCTTTCTGTGGGACAGCCTGCCAGGAAATGTTTCTTAGTTAATAGTTGTTTGTAGAAATGAAACTCAAGGCCATAAACTCAGGAGCAGCCCATACTTCAGGAACTAAAAAAATCAAGACACCAATTGTCACACCCGAAAAATTAAATTCCCTCCCCTGCCTATGTTTCCCTTCTTTCCTACTCTATTTATTTTTTGATATTAAAAGAAGACCTGGACTTCTTTTATGGACTGAATTGTGCCCTCCCAAAATTCATATGCGGAAGCCTAACCCCCAATGTGACTGAATTTGAAAACAGGGCCCTTAGGAGGTTAACTAAGGTTAAATGAGGTTATAAGAGTGGGACCCTAATCTCATAAAATTCATAGCCCTAAAGAAGAGGAAGACAGAGATATCCTTCTCTCTTCTACCACATGAGGATGCAACAAGAAGGCAGGCATCTGCAAACCAGAAAGAGGGCACTCACCAGGAACTGAATCTGCCTACACTTTGATCTTGTATTTCTCAGTCTCCAAAACTATAAGAAAACAAATTTTTGTTGTTTAAGTCACACAAGCTGACTAATACGATATCTTAATATTAAGTGCTTTTGATTTTAGAGACCTCAATTTCTGTAAATAAACCCAAAGAAGGGAATTATACAATATTGCAATATGAATTATCAATATTTCATTCTTGAATACTAGATGAATCAGAAGAAAAAAATAACATTTATTGCAATTATTGTGATTCTTTTTTTAATGTCATTATTACAGCTTATTCTCAAAAAAAATATAAAGAAATGTGTAAGTATAGTCATTTTATAGATACTATAACTCACTCATGAAAAGGTGGACAAAGTTTTTCTTTTATTTATCTACCTTGACTATAAAGCTTGCAATCATTCACACTGGTATTCCCACTTAAGCCAGCTCGTGTCGGGTAAGGAAACAGATTGCATCAAAGCATCAAAACTTGTTCGGGATTGATGTCAAAATACCCAAAGCTGCTTTTAAAAAACAAAGTCTATTTAAAACAAACAAACAAACAAACAAACAAAAACCTTTTTATTGACAGATGTTCTAGTGCATAAAAGGCCAGGAAAAGGTCAAAACTGACCATGCACAACCAGAAAGAAAGAAAAAAGAAAAGCATCTTAAAGTGTGTTAAAGTAAAGGATATCAACACAGAATTGAAGAGGTTAAGCCTTGTTCATTGGTTCCTGCATTGGCTTCTACCTAAGGTGTCAATTCAGACGACATGAGTTTATTTGAGCAAATGCGAGGCACCATCATGTTGAAAAAAAAAAAACAGTGTCAATATACCATACTATCGGCACATAACTTTACAGAAAATTTTAGAGTATAAATACTCTGAAATTGAGAATTCCTAGGGAATGTCAAGGAAAGTGAAAATGCTGCTTGTAGAATGATACGGAAAGTAGTTTCTAGTTATAATTGTCCTATTTGTGCTATAAAATTAGCTGACCTTTTTAATATCATGGCAGAACAAGAGCCTCTGTGCTATAATAACAATAACTTCTTATTATGTGCCGGGGTACTATGCGAAGAGACTCATATCTATTATCCCTACTTTTTACTACAAACTTGAAAGATAAAAAACGAATAGATGGGGAAATGGGTTCTGAAAAGTAAAGTAACTTGCCTAACTTGGTCACATTTCCAATATTTCGCTTTAAGGCTCAATGATTTAAACTGACACCATGGCCCAAACAAGATCAATCTAAGTTGCAGAACAAGAACCCTATGGTTGTCCCTATATTCAGTTGTATAAATTCTGGAATCACAACTGATTCAAATTATTTGAATAATTGCTACCAATGCATATCACCTTGAATTTCACTTACGGTTTATTTCTTGAACTATCTAAACATTAAACCCAAGGGCTTTTCTCACCACTTTCCCTTGAAAAAAGCAAATGAAACTTATAAAAATTTAAGTATTTTCAGGCTGGGTTTAATTATTTGAGAAATGAAGCTTTGATCTCCAAATTGCTGTAACTTTGAGTAACTGAATTGCTGTGTGTGTGTGTGTGTGTGTGTGTGTGTGTATAGATAGAACAAATGAACGAGTGTGCCAGAATGAGAGCAAACTGACTCAAGAGGAATCAGGTCTGTTGCTTTATTGTGTAATTTCACTAGTCATTTTATAAGTAATAGATTAGAATTATTATAATATATAACCATAATCAATTTTAGGACACATATATATTATTAATTGACATATAATATAAATAAATTGCCCTTCTGAATGTTGTGATTTTTCCACACACTGAAATCCCTAAAGCATGAATGATTCAATCTAATATCTGGGCTTCTCAGACCAAACCTTTCATGTTTCTTAAGGAGAAAAATCCCATAAATAAAATGGTCTTCAAAGAACTGTTTTCTCTTTGAAAATGCTCTTATCATACTGAGCTTCTCCCCAGAAATATGAGAATTCTTATATTTCTAAGAAATGTTCCCACTGAAAGGAGAGGAGAAATTGAAATTTGGGGGATGGCATGGAGGAGGCCCAGATTAACCCAGAGGGCTATGAGGCAAAAGCTTTTGGACTTCTGGGCTGTTTAACACCTGGTCACTCTATGGCCCCTCAGCTTCTAAACCCTTTCATGTTCTACTAGTGCTTATGTCATGGGACACCCAGAGTTCAACCCTCAGGTTAGTGTTTAGAATATATCTACTTGAAATGAGAAGCAATGACTCTCCTTGAATGATTCTTAGAAATTAGGAAATTAATAAGTGATGTGTATATTGTGTAATAAGAAAAGGATAGAATAAAATCAAAACATTTGCTTTTTTATCCCAGATTTCTTGCTCCCCAAATAACTGTGGGTCAATAATTACTATTCTTCAGTCTCAAATTCTTATAAATATTTAGGAGTGTTTCAGATAAAACTCAGTTTCTGCTAAAAATTTAGAGGTGTTATGGTATCAGCATAATAAATGTTATGGCTAATAAACCAAGAAATAACCTACATGCATTTCTGCTCTTCAGATAAGGATAATGTACATTTGTCCCCTAGGGACATTGATGCCATAATACATTCAAGGCAGCAAAGGCACAGGACTGGATGAAATAAGCCTCTGGTTCCTTGACTCCAGAATGCTGATACTTTAGGCTAAGATTTTTCATATTAAATTATTTATATACCCTTGTTGCAAAAAGTATTTGAAGCAACTTACAAAGATAAATGATAAGCAGAATAAAATAAATTGATGAGATAATTGGAGTAAAAGAAAAATAAGTTTAGTTTAACACTAGCTCATCACATATAATTGAGTGGGAAATTTGGTTTTGACTCTCCTGATAGATGAATTAAAGAAGAAAAAAATAATCAGTTATAAAATTCACTGTCTTAAGTCCTGTCTTTGTGGTGGTTGAAGGTAGATGGGAATGGGATGATCTGCTCAGAATAATTGTTCCTGGAACTGGGGTGAGAGAGATGTTTCCCATAGTTTCTTATAAAGGAGGAATGTGTGATGTAACATAGTGGTTTTTAGCTAGGACATGCAATAGAACAGGACCTTTGTTAACATGTAGAATTATAGGCCAATATATAGAATCACAATCCCATACCCCAGTGTTAAAGTTATGATTCAGTAACTTTGCATCTATCTGTGCATTTGAAAAGAGCATCAGGAGTTTTTTGATGAAGTCAGGTCTGTGGACATGTTTTTGAGAACCACCTCTACAATAAAGATGTTGTTATTTCAAGAGTTGTTTTTTCAATGCATTCTTCAACAGAGGAAGATGGCAAAATACAAAACGTAATCAAATAAAAGCAATTTTATGAGGACCAAAGAATACATCCTGGGTACACAGCTCTAAGAGGTTTATGTGTGATCCTATGTTAAAATTAAAAACATCAAGAAGGTTCAAATACAGATAACTCTCTACTACAAGTTTCCCTTTACAGTGAAGATGGGCTGCTCCCAAACAACTGCACCATTAGACAGATAGGGAGGCAGAGCGAGTCCACAAGCATTTGCAAAATTGTCTCTCTTTTTGGTTCAAGTTGATTATCCCAATCTCTACATAATTCACAGAGGGACTGAGATTCAGCTTTGGTTTCTTGATTCTTATTTGTCTGTAGTTTCTTAAAAATTTGAAGCCTAATTTTTAAACTGTCACAGCATCTCTATGTGGTTATTCTTTTGAGGCTGGAGGTTGAAGGATAGCCAGTAAACTAATCCCCTTTTGATCTTCCCTTTCCTGCCTATCCTTTTCCCTTCCAATTCTTGGTCACTTTTGCTCTTGGTATGCCTCATCTTCCTTTTTTGTTTGTTAACAACTTTATTGAGATATAACTTATAAGCTATAAAGTTCAAAACATATACTCCTATGCTTTTTAGTATATTTACAGATTTGTGCAACCATCACCACAATCAATTTTAGGGTATATTCATCCCTCCCCCGCAAACCCCATACTCCTTAGTTGTCATTACATGTGTGGTCCCTTCCACACTGGCAACCACTAATTTATTTTCTGTCCCTATAGAATTCCCTATTCTGGACATTGCATATATATGGGATCATATAATATCAGCTTCATTTTCTTTTAGGAAGTCTATCCTCTTCTACTTTTGGATTAGCCTCTTCTGCTAGATTGTTTCTAAGCTAGGGATGGGAAGAGCTAATCCCATATTAGAAGGTAACTGTAAGGTAATCATATTATCTGGTTGAGATCTTTTTGACAGCTATTACAGTCAGCTTTACTAAAAAGCCTTATCTATCATCCTCACCTCAGTAAATGACTGGGTCTGAGGAGGATAATGAATGCATGGGGGGAAAATAAAACCCTTGGGCAGCTGAAAATATTTTTAATTAATAAACTTCACTTTTAGAGCAGTTTTATGTTTACAGCAAAATTGAGTAGCAAGTACAGAGAGCTCCCTTGTATACCCTGTCCCCACGCACATATAACCTTCCCATTATCCACATCCCCCACCAGAATGGTACATTTGTTATAATCAACGAACCTAAATTGACCTATATTATCTCTCAGAGTCTATAGTTTACATTAAGGTTTACTTATGGTCTTGTACATTCTCTGGATTTTGACAAATGTATAATGACAAATATCCACCATTGTAGTATCATACAGAATATTTCTGCTACCCTAAAAATCCTCTGTACTCTGCCTATTCATCTCTCCCCAACCAATCGCAACCCCCAACTAGCAACCACTGATTTTTGTTACTGTCTCTAAAGTCTTGCCTTTTCTTGAATGTCATATGTTTGGAATCATATAGTCTTTTCAGACTGGCTTCTTTCACTTATTAAAATGCATTTAAGAGTCCTGCACATCTGGACTTGACACATTTTTATGGCTTGATATCTCATTTTTTGTTGTCACTGAAAAATACTCTGCTGTCTGGATGTACCATAGTTTATTTATCCATTCACCTACTGAAAGAAATCTTGGTTACATCCACATTTTGACAATTATGCATAGAGCTGCTATAAACATCCATGTGCAGGTTTCTGTGTGGACATAAGTTTTCAACTCCTTTGGATACATACCAAGGAGCAGGATTGCTGAGTCATACGATAAGAGTATGTTTAGTTTTTTTAAGAAACTGCCAAACTGTCTTCCAAAGTGCCTGTACCATTTTGCATTCCTACCAATGAATGTGAATTCCTGTTGCTCCACATCCTCACCAGCATTTGGCGTATTGGTGTTCTGGATTTTAGACATTCTAATAGATGTGTAGCAGTATCTCACTGTTGTGTCAATTTGCACGTCTCTGATGACATGATGTGGACATCTTTCCATATGCTTATTTGTCATTTGTATATTTAGTTTGCTTAACTGTCCAAATTTTCCCATTTTTAATTTGGTTGTTTGTTCTTTTATTTCTGAGTTTTAAGAGTTCTTTGTATATTTTAGATAGCAGTCTTTTGTGAGATGTGCCTTTTGCAAATAATTTCCTCAGTCTCTGGCTTGTCTTGTCATTATCTTGACATTGTCTTTTGCGAAGCAGAAATTTTTAATTTTAATAAAGTCCTGCTTATCAATTACTTCTTCCATGGATACTGGCTGTGGTGTTGTATGTAAAAAGTTATCACCATATCCAAGGTAACCTAGATTTTAGAGCTTTTTGTTTTACATTTGGGTCTCTAATTCATTTTGAATGAATTCTTGTGAAGAGCGATATGTGTCTATATTCACATTTGTACATGTGGATATCCAGTTGTTCTAGCACCATTTGTTGAAGAGACTATCGTAGCTTCGTTATATTACCTTTGTTGCTTTGTTAAAGATTAGTTGACTATATTTATGGGGTTCTATTTCTGAGCACTAAATTCTGTTCCCCTTTTCTATTTTTCTATTTTCTCACCAACACCACACTGTCTTTATTTCTGTCACTTTATAGCCAGTTTTGAAGTTGGGTAGTAGTGTCCTCTGACTTTGCTCTTGTCCTTCAATATTGAATTGGCTATTCAGGGTCTTTTGCCTCTCCATGTAAACTTTTGGATTAGTTTATTTATATTTACAAAATAACTTATTGAAATTTTGATTAAGATTGCATTGATTCTCTATAGATCAAGTTAAAAAAAAAGCGAACATCTTCACAATATTGAGGCTTCCTATCCATGAACATGGAATATCTCTCCACCTATTTATTTATTTATAATATATTTTATCAGAGTTTTGTAGTTTTCTTTATATAGATGTTGTACATATTTTGTTCAATTTATACACAAGTATTTAAATTTTAAGGGTGTTAATGTAAATGGTAATGTTTTTAATTTCAAATTCCACTTTTTCATTGCTGGTGTATAAGAAAGCGATTAGCTTCTGTATATTAACTTTGTGTCCCACACTTTGCTATATCTGTTAGTAGTTCCAGTTTTTTTGTTGTTGTTGTTGATTCTTTTAATTTTCTACATAGATGGTCATATCTTTTGTGAACAAAGATAGTTTTATTTCTTCCTTTCCACTTTATATACCTTTCATTTCCTTTTCTTATCTTATTGCATTAGCTATTACTTCCAGTGTGATGTTAAAAAAGAAGTAGTGAGAGAAGACATCCTTGCCTTAAGACTGATTTTAGCAAGAAAGTTTCAAGTTTCTTAATATTAAGTATGATATTAGCTGTAGATATTTTTAATCAAATTGAGGAAGTTCCCTTCTTTTCCTCATATGCTGAGTTTTTATCATGAATGGGTATTGCATATTGTCAAATGCACTATCTGCATCTTAATTGTCATGTGATTTTTCTTCTTCACCCTATTGATGAATTACATTTGTTGATTTTCAAATGTAGAGCCAGCTTTGCAAAACTGAGATAAATCCCACTTAGTCAAAGTGTATAATTCTTTTTATACATTGTTAAATTTGATTTGTTAATATTTTGTTGAGAATTTTTTTAATTCATATTCAGTGATACAATGACCTGTAGATTTCTTTTCTTGTAATGTCTGTCTGGTTTTGCTTTTGTGATAATGGTGTCCTCACAGAATAAGTTAGGAAACATTGCCTGTGCTTCTATCTTCTAGAAGGAATTGTAGAGAATTGGTATTATTTCTTCCTTAAATCTGTGGTAGAATTAACCAGTGAACATATCTGGGCCTGGTACTTTCTGTTTTCAAAGGTTATTAATTAATGACAATTTTTAATAAATATAGGCCTATTCAGATTGTCAGTTTATTCTTATGTGAGTTTTGGTAAATTGTATCTTTCAAAGAATTGATCCATTTCATCTAGGTTTTCAAATTGTGTGTCTAGTGTTGGTCATATTATTTATTTATTATCCTTTTAATGTCCCTGGGATCTGTAGTCATGTCCTCTTTTTAATTTCTGATACTAGTAATGTGTAACTTCTCTCTTTTTTTTCTTAGTTAACGTGGCTAGAGGCTTATCAGTTTTATTGATCTTTTCAAAGAACCAACTTCTGGTTCCTGTTGATTTTCTCTATTGATTTCCTATTTTCAATTTCATCAGTTTCTGCTCTAATTTTTTATTATTTCTTTTATTCTCCTTTGGATTTAATTTGATCTTCTTTTACTTTCCTAAGGTGGAAGCTTAGAGGACTGATTTTAGATCTTTCTCCATTTCCTTCCTAACATATACATTCAAGGCTGTAAATTTCCTTCTAAGCATTGCTTTTATTGGGTCCTACAAATTTTGATAAGTTGTGTTTTCATTTTCATTTAGTTCAAAATATATTTAAATTTTGCTTGAGATTACTTCTTTAGCCCATGTGTTATTTAGAAGTATGTTGCTTAATCCCAAGTATTGGAGATTTTCTTCCTGTCATTGATTCCTACTCCATTTAATTTCATTGTGATCTAAGAGCAGATATTCTTTATTCTTTTCATTTGTTAAGGTGTAATTTCAGGCCCAGAATGTGGTCTATCCTAGAGAATGCCCCACATGAGCTTGAGAATAATGTGAAATCTGCTATTGTTAAATGAAATAGCCTATCACTGTCAATTATGCCTAGCTAATTGATGGTGTTGTTGAATTAAACATTTATCCTTACTGATTTTCTGCCTGCTGAATCTATGCATTTCTGAAAGTGGGGTGTTAAAGTCTTTGAATTCTTATATTTCTCTTTGTAGGTCTATCAGTTTTCATCTTGCCTGTTTTAACACTGTTGTTGGATGCATACACAGTAATAATTGTTATTTTTTTCTTGGAGTACTCAACCCCTGTATCTTTATGTAATGCCCCTCTTTATAACTTTACTTACTCTGAAGTCTGCTCTATTTGAAATTAATAGCAACTCCCGCTTTCTTTTTATTAGTGTTAGCATGATACATCTTTCTCAAGTCTTTACTTTTGATCTATATGTGTCTTCATATTTAAAGTGGGCTTCTTGTACACAAAATATTTGGACCTTGGTTTATGATCTACTCTGGAAATCTCTCTTTTTTTGGTGACATACACCATTAAGAATTAAAATGATTATCGTTATAGTTTAATCAATATCTACCATATTAATTAGTTTTCTATCCATTGCCTTTGTTCTTTGTTTCTGTTTTTGCCTTCCATACTTTTTCTGCCTTTTGTGGTTTTAAGTGAAATCTTAATATGATTCCTTTATTAGCATATAAGTTGTACTTCTTTTTTACTTTTTTATGGTTGCCCTATAATATACATTTATACCTAATCCAAATCCACTTTCAAATAACATTGTAGCACTTCTCAGATGATTTTTCCTTCTATCCCTCTATCATTGACAATGTATTTTATTTACACATAAGCATACATAAGCATTCATAATTTAATACACGTTGCTATTATTTTAAACAAACTGTTATCTATTAGATCAATTAAAAATAAGAATAAATTTTTTATTTTATCTTCACTTATTCATCCTCCAATGCTTTTACTTTCTTTATGCAGATCTGAGTTTCTGTCTATATAATTTTCTTTCTCTCTAAAGAACATCTTTTAATATTCCATGCAAGGCAGATATACTTGGCAACAAATTCCCTCATTTATTTTTTTGAGAAATAATTGGCATACATCATTGTGTAAATTTAAGGTATATAGCATGATGGTTTAACATATATATTATGAAATGATTTTCATAATAGGTTTAGCTAACATCCATCTTCTCATATAGATATAATAAAAAAAAGAAAAGAGAAAAAAAGAGGAGGGGCGGGGGAGAGTTCTCCTTGAAATGAGAACTCATAGGATTTACTCTAACAACTTTTTTATATATTATGCAGCACTGTTAACTATAGTTATCATGTTGTATATTACATCCTTAGCAGTTATTTACCTTATATCTGGAAGTTTGTATCCTTTGACAATTTTTATCCATTCGTCCCGCCCCCACCTCCCCACACACCCTTCTGGTAACCACAAATCTGATGTCTTTTTTGAGTTTTTTTGTTTTTGTTTTTCTGTTATAAGATTTCACATATAAGTGAGATCATACAATATTTGTCTTTCTCTGACTTATTTCACTTAGCATAATGCTCTCAAAGTCCATCCATGTTGTTGCAAATAACAGGATTTCTTTTTTTTATGGCTAAATAATATCCTGTTGTATATATACCATAACTCCTTTATCCATTCATCTGTTGATGAACACTTAGGTTTTATCCATGACTTAGTTATTATAAATAATGCTGCAATGAACATGGCAGTACAGACATACCTTCAACCTACTGATTTTTGTTTCCTTAGAATATGTCCTAGAAGTGGAATTACTGGATCATAACATAGGTCATTTTTAATTTTTTAAAGAACCTCCATACTATTTTCCATAGTGGCTGTACCAACTTACAGTCCCACCAACAGTACACAAGGGTTCCGTTTTCTCTACATCCATGCCAGCATTTGTTATCTCCTGTGTTTCTAATGAGGTTTTTTCAATTATAGTTAGCATATAGTAATATATTAGTTTCAGTTGTACAGTATAGTGATTAGAGATCTATATAACTCACAATGTGATCATCCCACTAAAGCAAGTACACTTCTTCATCCTTACATATTTATTAAACATTTATTACAACATTGTTGACTATTTTCCTTATGCTATACTTTACATCTCCATGATTATTTTGTATCTATCCATTTGCATTTCTTAATCCCTTTGCCCTTTTTTACTCCCAACCTTCCCTCTCAACTAGTAACCCTCAAAATATTCTCTGTATCTATGAGTTTGTTTCTGGTGGGCTTTTTTGTTGTTGTCGTTATTGTTTATTTTGTCCCTTATATTTCATATGTACATGAAATTGTGTGATATTTGTCTTTCTCTATCTGACTTACTTCTTTCAGCATAATACCTTCTATGTCCATCACAGCAATATCTTTTTCCAATCCCTTCCTTTTAGCCTGTGTGTCTTTTAATCTGAAGTGAGTCTCTTGTAAGCAGCATATGTAGGGGTCTTGTTTTCTTATCCATTCAACCATCCTATCTTTTGGTTGGAGCACTCAATTCTTTTCTTCTTAAAGAAGTCCCTCCAACTTTTCCTATAATACTGGCTTGGTGATGATGAATTCGTTTAGCTTGTTTTTGTCTGGGAAGCTCTTTATCTGTCCTTTGACTCTAAATGATAATTTTGCTGGATAAAATATGCTTGATTGTAGATCCTGGGTTTTCAACACTTTGAATATTTTGTGCCAAGTCCTTCTGTCTAGCAAAGTTCCTTTTGAGAAATTGACTGCCAGTCTTATAGGTGCTCCCTTGTAAAGTAACTAATAGTTTTTCTCTTGCTGTTATTAAGATTCTTTCTTTGTATGTAAACTTTGGCATTTTAATTATGTGTCATGGTGTGGGTCTCTTTGGATTCATCTTTTTTGGAAGTCTCTGAGCTTCCTGGAGTTGTATGTCTATTCCCTTCACCACATTAGGAAAGTTTTCCACAATTATTGCTTCAAATAGCTTTTTGACTTCTTGTTCTCCCTCTTCAGGTACCCTATGACATGGATTTTGTTATACTTAATTTTGTCACATAGACTCCTTAAATTATTCTTATATTCTTTGTTACATTTTTTGTGCCATTCTGGTTGGGTGTCCTTGGCTTCCCCACTCTCTTTACCAGTGTTTCAATCCTCTTCTTCATCCACTCTGTTGATTCTCTCTATATACTTTTCATTGCAGATAATGTATTCTTTATTTCTGACTAGTTACCTTTTATAATTTCCATTTCCATTTTTACGTTTATCACTTTGTTAAAAATTTCACTGAGTTCATCTATACTTCTCTTCATTTCATTGAGTATCTTTATAACCAGTGTTTTGAACTCTGCATCTGTTAGATTGCTTGACTCCATTTTTCTTGGATCTCTGTTCTGTTCTTTCATATGGTTGCTGCTTCTTTGTCTTCCCATTTTGGTTGCCTTACTTTGTCTGTTTCTATGTACTAAGCAAAGCTCCTAAGTCCCCCGGTCTTATTAGTGTGGCTTTGTGTAGTAGGTATCCAGTGGCACAGTCCTGAGAGAGATCTAGCTGCAGGCCAAGTTAAATTTCAGGCTGTGCCCCTCCAGGGCCACCTGTTAAGATTCAGCAAGCAATCCAGAGATGCTGTGCTTATAGTTGCCTCAAGAAGCCATGCCTGAAATCGAGGTCAGCTGCCACCAGTGTGGATCCTGGAGCTTGCTCAGCAAGTAGCACAGGACTCACCGAGAGGACACAAAAATGGATGTGACTTGGTTGGGGTTGTGAGTTGGGGGAGGCAGAGTTTCAGGGACTCTTCTGGGCTCAGTGACCTCCGTTATCCAGTTTGATAATATCTCAGCTACGGCAGCACTGAGTCCACACACTGGGAGTGGGGAAGACTCAACAGAGGAGAATTGGATACTACCAGCTTTTCTGCCTGGTGGAAAGCCTCACCTCTGGCTCTCCAACAACTCAGTTTTCCCTTATAAGTTCCTAGTGTCGCCCAAGAATCTGACCTGGTGCTGGACTCAGAGCAAGCAGGTCTGTCACTGCTGAAAGTCTGGTTGTGGACATGGCCCCTTTAAGAGGTGTCTGCAGCTGATGTAACCTCTATTCCACTCACCTGCTTGTGACTGGGCAACCTCATGTCTTCGCCCCCTTCTACCTCCTACCATAGCAGATTGAGTTCTTAAAAACTAGTTATAGTGATTCTGTTCATCAAGACACCCAGATGACTCTGCTGGCTGTTTGCTCCATTTCCATCTCAACTTTGATGTGGTCGCAAGAGGAGATGAACAAAGCTTCTATCATCTACACCATTTTGCCTGATTCTCTCTCCTGTGTTTTTCATGATAACAATTCTAATAGTTGTGAATGATATCTCATTGTGTTTTTAATTTGCATTTTCCTAACGACTAGTGATATTGAGCATCTTTTCATGTCCCAGTGTCTTTTCACATATCCGCTTTGGAGAAATGCCCATTCAGGTCTTTTACTCATATTCTAATTGAATTATTTGGGGGCATTTTGCTATTGAGTTGTATGAGCTCTTTACATATTTTGAATATTAACCCCTCATCAGATATATGGTTTGCAAATATTTTTCATTTTCATTTCATATGTTGTCTTTTCATTTTGTTAATTATTTCTTTTGCTGTACAGGGGCCTTTTAGTTTAATGTAGTCTCACATGTGTATATTTGTTCTTTTGTTGCTTATGCTTTAGGTGCTATATGCAAAACAATTATTACTAAGATCCATATTGAGGAGCTTTATTCCTATGTTTTTTTCTAGGAGTTCCATAGTTTCAGATCTTATGTTTAAGTCTTTAATTCATTTTAAGTTAATTTTGTGAGTGGTATAACATATGGGTTCAGTTTCAACCTTTTACATGTGAATATCCAATTATCCCAGCACCATTTATTGAAAAGACTGTCTTTTCTCCATTGAGTATTCAACAAATTCCCTCAATTTTTGTTTGTCTGAGAAAGTCTTTATTACTCCTTCACTTTTGAAGAATAATTTTATAAGGTACAGAATTCTAAGTTGGTGGGATTTTTTGTCTTAAGATTTTAAATATTTCACTCCATTTTCTTCTTGCTTGCATGGTTTCTAAGAAGTTGGGTAAACTGTTTTTCCTCTGCCTTCCTTCAAGATCTTTGCTTGTTCTTTGACTCTCTGAAGTTTAAATGTGATATATCAATGTATAGAGTCTTTTTTCCCCAACATTTACCCTGTTTTGTGTCTCTGAGCTTCTTGACTCTATGGCATGGTGTTTGACATTGTATTTTTTGCCTTTTGCTATGTCTTGTAATTTTGAAAAGTGGATATAATGTATCAGATAAAAAGAATTGTGATAAATAGGCTTTGAGTAATGTAGTTGTTACCATTTTGGGGTAATTTGAACTCCAGTGTCACCCCAGCGGCATCGGGGATAACGATGTAGAAGAGCAATTAGCATTTTTCCTCAGTTCTTCTCCACCAATGCAGCAAAGAGTTACAGGTTAGCAAGATTTAGAAAAAGTTAAGACTTATTAAGGTACATTTTAGAAAGAGATGGGCCATGCTAAGGAAGGCTGAAGCCCTGTGGAATTCAGGAGGTGAAAAGATAAAAGAAAAGATAGGATACTCCCCAAGGAAGGGGAGAGTTTTCAGGTAAGAGAACTGTAACAACCCAGAAGTGAGAAGGTCTGTATTATATTTTGGATGTGATGGGTGGTTACAAAGGCATTCCTAGGTGAGGTCATTTTGATTAACACTTGACTGCTATGTAACTCTTTGCCTAGTGTGCATGTGCTTACCTAGAATTCAATCTGTTATAATTAAATTCATGACTTCTGGGTATAAACATATTATACTGATGGTATAATGAGGCCAAGGTTGTGGGCAGGTTAGGGTAGTACCTTCTGCAAAGCGTATGTGGCCAGAATAAACTAGCTATAGGTTATGGCCCTTCTGTCCTTTGTCTCCTGGGATGCAGGAGGGATTCTTTAACTACTAATGGGATTTTCGTTAGGCAGTTTCCTTTGTTCCCCTCTCTCTCATGTCTGACTAGCTACTAACATAGTGGTAAAGTGTGTGTGTGGTGAGGGGAGAGCATTCTACAGTCTTATGATATAGGTAAACCTATAACCCTGGACTGTGAATTTCACCAGTCCTTCTCAGTCCCCCCATCATGCCTTAGGTGGGATAAAATGGCTAGAGGGGCCAGAAGTTTTACATTTCCCTTCTTTGATATGGAAGCAAGAGCCAGCTGGAGTGGCATATTTCCTTTCCCCATATAGGAAGCTAGAAATAGCTGAATTTAGTGATTTCTCTTCCCTCAGGTAGATTAGGCTCTGAAAAAAGTCCCAGCAGGTTAGTCTCTGGTAAAATAGTTTCTGGGAAGGATTTGTTAAGAGGAATAAAGCAATATGGTGTATTTAAAAATGATTTTTTTTCCTCTCCCCCTGCTAAAAGCTGGGGGTATTTTTCTTTGATATTTATTATGAAGACTTGGTTGAGCTCCTTGTGGTAAATCTCACAATAGTGTAGGGTCTTCCCTATGACTGGGTCTCCTTGGAATTTTTAATTCTCAGACTTTTCCACATTGAACCTCTAGCAATTCATTAATTACAGTTTAAATTTTCCTACCCTGAATTTGGTTCCCATGGTTTTTTGATCTAGTAAGTTGTGATTCTCTATATCTCTGTCTCTATAATTGTGATGGCTAATTGTATGTGTCAATTTGACTCTCCATAGAGTACCTGGATTAAACATAATTTCTTGGTGTGTCTTTGAGGGTGTTTCTGGATAAAATTAACATTTAAATCATTAGACTCAGTAGATTACCCTCTCCTATGGGTGAGCATCATCCAACCAATTGAAGTCCTGAATAGAATAAAAGGCAGAGGAAAGAGTAATTTGTCTTTTTTTTTTTCCTCACTGTTTTAGCTGAGACATCTCATACCATCTTCTGCATTCAGATTGAGATTTACATCATTGCTTCCTCTTTTTCTTAGGTCTTCAGATTCAGATTGAATTACATCACCAAGCATTCTTAGGTCTCCAGCTTGATGACTGAAGACTGTGGGGTTTCTCTCTTCCATAATCACATGAGCCAGTTCTTTATAATAAATAGATAATTGTATAGAAATTGGTACCAATAAATGGAGTGCTACTGTTACAAATATTCAAAAATTTGTAAGCAGTTTTGCAGTGAGGTAATAGGTAGAGGCTGATAAAGTCGAGGTACATGTTAGTTAAAGGCTACATTTAACAATGGAATGTTAAAGGAGATATTGGTGAAAGCTCAAAAAAAAAAAAAAGAATAGAGCTACAGAGGAATCTTTCATCTTAGAGAAAACCTAAGAAATACTAATGGAATATTAGTAGAAATATGGACAGTAAAAGCCATACTGGGAGTTCCATTCAAGATAGCAGGGTAAATAAACACTGTGCATGCTTCCTCGCATGACCACATTAAAATTGCAACTAAATTATGAAACAATCAACTTGAAGAGTGATTTGTAGACTAGCTGAACAGAAGCCTATAACTGAGGACATAAAGAAGAGGCCACATTGAGGCTGGTAGGAAAGGAAGAGATGCAAAACGGGCTGGTCCCACACCCACATGTGGTAGTTGAGCATGGGGAGAAATAAGTTGACTGCAGAGGTCGTTGTTGGAGAAGCAAGGGGCCCCAGACACATACTCAGCCCAGGGTTCCAGTGCCAAGAAGAAGAGTCTTCACAAAATCCGGCTGTGAAAATCAGTGGAGATTCTGGCCGTCCAGGAGAGATAGAAGTTCTCTGGAAATCCAGACATTCCCTTAAAGGGACCATGCACGGACTCACTTGCAGGCACTTACCCTGGGCTCTGGTGGAAGGACAGCAGCTTGAGAGGTGCCAGAGACATACAGGGAAAGTTTGAGTTGTGTGGCTTCAGGGTGAGGGCTGGAGGGACAGCCACCTTTGTTGAGACCTCCTCCTGAGCAGCCAACAGGCAGGCACTATCTTGCTTGTGTTGAACTCTCTCCCAACACTGCCAAAACTGAATCCGCATTGGCCTGTTGAGATCTGCTCCATCTATCCCAGTGACTCCCTGAGGCCTTGCCCCACGCAACTCACAAAATGCCAGTGGTAATTTTGGGTGATTACTGGGCAACCAGTATCACCCCATGCTCTCAGCAGGAGGTTTCACTGGTAGCAATCAATAGGCCTCCGTTCAAGCACTTTGGGAGACACTTTCAGTGGCAGGGCAACCAGTTCTAGCCTTAGCTGCGGTATTTCTTGAGCAAATCTCGGGCATCTGCAAGCCTGAAGTGGACAGCGGCTGGCCTTGGTGTGAACTGAGACTTTGCAAGTTGCCACTGACAATAAATCTGAATCTGCACCAACATGGAGAACCCTGGTGGCTCCCTGAGACTCTGCCTCATCCAACTCCAGTACTGCCTCAGGCCTGGAGCTGCCCTGGGCCCTTTGCTGAGCTGCTCCAGGCCTGGTACTGGTGGCATTTGGACTTGGTTTGCCACATGGCCTCTCTTACATACCTCCAGGTCCAGTTCAGACAGCAACCAAATACGAATAGGTTTGTAGCACCTATCAGGTAGCCCCGGGCTAGTCACAGGCAGTAGCTACCTTAGCCTGGAGGCTGGTGTTAGCCCAACAAGCAGTACACAAAAATAGTGCTCTCAACAGGTACACAAACCCACTGGGGCAAATCTCACATAGCAACTCATACATTCTGGGCTTGGCCAATTCCTACAGCCTGAGAATCAATCCCACACACTGCTGTGCCAACAATAATCAAGGCTCAACTATAACAGGAGGGAGAGCACAGGCAACCACACAAGGGTCACTCCTGGCACATCCAGTCCAGGTGATCAAGGAGACTGTGCCACTGGGTCACACAGGACACCTACTACATAAGGCTGCCTGGCTAAGATTGGAAGATTTAGCAGATCTACCTAATACATAGAAACAAACATATGCAGCCACAATGAGAAAACAAAGAAACATGTCCTAAGTGAAAGAAAAGGAAAAAACTCCAGAAAAAGAACCAAATGAAATGGAGGCAAGCAACTTACCAGGTACAAAGTTCAAAACGCTGGTTATAAGGAAACTTAATGAACTTAGGGAAATAATAGCTGGTCTCAGTGAGGACCTCAAAAGAGAGAGAGTAAGCACACACACACACACACACACAAACACACACACACACACACACACACAAAAGAACCAGTCAGAAATGAAGAATACAATAAATAAAATATTTGGAAAACAAAGTAGCAGAAAACACTCAATCAGAATGGCAAAAGGAAAAAAAAATGAGAATAGTGTAAAAGACCTCTGGGACAACATCAAGCATAATGGCATTCACATCATAGGAGTACCAGAAGGAGAAGAGAGAAAGCAAAGGATTAAGAACCTATTTGAAAAAATAATGACTGAAAACTTCTCTAAACAAGTGTAGGAAATAGACATACAAATCCAGGAAACACAGAGAGTCCCAAACAAGATGAACCCAAACAGACCCACACCAAGACACACCATAATTAAAATGGCAAAGGTTAAAGACAAAGAGAGAATCCAAAAAGTAGCAAGAAAAAGGCAGCTAGTTACTTACACAAATACTCCCATAAGAATGTCAGCTGATTTCTCAATAAAAACTGCAGAGCAGAAGAAAATGGCACAAAAAATCAAAGTGTTGAAAAGCAAGGACCTACAACCAAGACTATTCTATCCAGCAAAGCTATCAATTAAAATTGAAGGTGAGATAAAAAGCTTACCAGACAGGAAAAAATAATGAACTTCTCCACCACCAAGCCAATATTACAAGAAATGTTGAAGAGACTTCTTTAAGAAGAATAAAGGAGAAAAAATAATATAAACATAAATAACAAATTGACAATAATTATGTACTTATCAATAAGTACTTTAAATGTAAATGGTTTGAATGCTCCAATCAAAAGACACAGGGTACCTAAATGGAAAAGAAAACAAGACTTATACATATGCTGTCTACAAGAGACCCACTTCAGATCTAAAGACACACAGACTGAAAGTAAGAGGATGGAAAGGGTTATTTCATGCAAATGGAATGAAAAAAAAAAAAAAAGCTGGGATAACAATACTTGGACAAAACAGACTTTAAAACAAAGGCTATAATTAGAGACAAAGGATATTACATGAAGATAACTAGATTAATCCAACAAGAGGATATAACTCTAGTAACATTTGCGTACCTAACATAGGAGCACTGAAATATATATAGAAAATTTTGACAGATGTAAAGAGAGATCAACAGTCATAGTAGGGGAATTTAACACATTATGGACACCAACGGACAGCTCTTCCAGACCAAAAATCAACAAGGAAACAGCAGCCTTAAATGATACACTAGACCAGATAAATTTAATTGACATTTTTAGAGCGTTTCACCCCAAAGCAACAGAATATACATTCTTCTCAAGTGCACAAGAAAGACCACGTTAGGCCACAAGTCTCCATAAATTTTAGAAGACTGAAATCATATCAAGTGTCTTCTCTAACCATAATGGGGTGAAACTAGAAATCAATTACAAGAAGAAAAGTGAAAAACACAAATACTTAGAGGCTAAATAACACACTACTAAACAATGAATGGGTTAACAATGAGATCAAGGAAGAAATTAAAAGATAGTGTGAGACAAATGAAAATGAAAACACAATGTCCCAAAATTCATGGGACACAGTGAAAACAGTCAAAAGAGGGAAATTCATAGCAATACAGGCCTACCTCAAGAAACAAGAAAAAAAAAATCTCAGATAAATATCTAACCTCACACTTAAAGGAACTAGAAAAAGAAAAGCAAACAAAGCACTGAGTGAACAGAAGGAAAGAAATAATAAAAAATTAGAGCAGAAATAAACAAAATGATACAAAATATCAATAAAACCAAGAACTGCTTCTTTGAAAGGATAAACAAAATTGATAAACCTTTAACCAGACTCATCAAAAAAAAGAGAAGACCCAAATAAATAAAATCAGAAATGAAAGAGGATAAGTACTACGGCCCCCACAGAAATACAAAGGATTATAAGAAAATACTATGAACAATTATATGTCAACAAATTAGACAATCTAGAAGAAATAGGTACATTCCTAGAAACGTATAATCTTCCAAGACCAAGTTAAGAAAAAGCAGAAAAGCTGAACCCGGTGATTACTACTAATGAAATCAAATTAGCAATCAAAAAATTCCCAACAAACAAAAGTCTTGGGCTGGATAGTTTAACTGGTGAATTTTATCAGATGTTCAAAGAAGAATTAACACCTGCTCTTCTCAAACTATTTCAAAATATTCAAGAGGAAGGAAGTCTCCCAATCTTATTCTATGAGGTCATCATTACCCTGATTCCAAAATGAGACAAAGAAATTACAAAAAAAGAAAATTATAGGCCAATATCCATGATGAACATAGATGAAAAAGTCTTCAACAAAATATTAGCAAAGCAAATTCAGAAATACATTAAAAAGATTATACAACGTGATCAACTTGGACTTATTTCTGGGATGCAAGGTTAGTTTAGTATTCTCAAATCAATTAATGTGACACAGCACATCAACAAATTGAAAGATAAAAATCAAATGATTATACCAATAGATACAACAAACTCATTTGACAAAATCCAGCATCCATTTATGATAACAGCTATCCTCAAAGTGGGACCAGAGAGACCATACCTCAACATAATAAAGGCTATGTATGATAAACCCACAGCTAACATCATGCTCAATGGGGAAAAGCTAAAAGCATATTTAGGAACACAACAAGGATGTCCACTTTTACCACTTTTATTCAACATAGAGTTGGAAATTTTAGCCATAGCAATCAGACAAAAAAAAAAAAAAGAAGAAGAAATAAAAGGCATCCAAATGGAAAAGAAAGAAAACTGTCATTATTTGTAAATGACATACCATATATGAGTGCACCAAAAAACTATTAAGACTGATAAATGAATTCAGTAAAGTAGAAGGATACAAAATTAATATTCAGAAATAGGTTGTATCTGTATATACCAATAATGAACTATTCAAAATTGAAATAAAGAAAACAATCCCATTTACTATTGCTTGAAAAATAACAAAATGCCTAGAAATAAATTTAACCAAAAAAGTAAAAGACCTGTACTTGGAAAATTATAAGTCATTGAAGAAAGAAACTGAAGGAGATACAAACAAATAAAAACATATACCATGCTCATGATAGGAAAAATCAACATCATTTAAATGTCTATAATATCCAAAGCAATCTACAGATTCCATGCAATCCCTATCAAAATACCAATGGTATTTTTCAGAGAACTGAAACAAATAATCCTAAAATTTACATAGAACCATAAAAAAACCTCAAATAGCCACAGCAATCATGAGAAAGAAGAAGAAAGTTGGAGGTATCAGGCTACCTGATATCAAACTATGCCATAAGGCTATAGTCATCAAAACAGCATGGTAGTGGTATAAAAACAGACATTTAAATCAATGGAACAGAATAGAGGGCCCACAAATAAATTCACACCTACATGTTGACTTAAACCATGACAAAGGAGGCAAAAATATATAGTGAGATAAAGACAGTCTGTTCGAAAAATGGTGTTGGGAAAATTGGACAGATATATGCAAAAAAATGAAACAGGACTACCTTCTTATACCATACATTAAAAAAAAGTCAAAATGAATTACATACTTAAATATAAGATCTGAAACCATAAAACTCATGGAAGAAAACACAGGCAGCAAACTTTCTGACATTGCTCTCAGTAATATTTTTCCTGCTATATCTTGGGCAGTGGAAACAAAAGAAAAAATAAATACATGGAACTACATCAAATTATAAAGGTTTTGCACAGCAAAGGAAACGATCAACAAAAAGAAAAGACAACCTCCTGAATGGGAGAAAATATTTGCCAATTAACACCATCTGATAAGGGGTTAATATACGAAATTTATAGAGAACATATACAACCCAACACCAAAAAAAACAAATATTTCAATTAAAAAATGGGCAAAGGACCTGAATAGGCATTTCTCCATAAAGGACATTCAGTGGTCAATAGACATATGAAAAGATGTTCAATGTCTCTAATCATCACAGAAAGGCAAATTAAAACCACAATAAGATATCACTTCACGCTTGTCAGAATGGCTATCATCAATAAATCAAAAACAACAAGTGTAGGTGAGGGCGTGGAGAAAAGGGAACCTGTTGGTGAGATTGCAAATTGGTATAGCCACTATGGAAAACAGTTTGGAGATTCCTCAAAAAATTAAAAATAGAACTACCTTATGACACAATAATTGCATTTCTGGATATATACCCAAAGAAAACTAAAACATTAATTTGAAAAGATATACTCACTCCTATGTTCACTGCAGCATTATTTATAATAGCCAAGATACAGAAACAAGCTAAATATCCATCAATGGATAATTGGATAAAGTTGAAGTGGTAAATATATATAATGAGATATTATCTGATCATAAAAAATAAAATCTCACTATTTGCAACGACATGGATGGACCTAGAGGATATTACGCTAAGTGAAATGAGTCAGACAGAAACAGACAAATACGATATGATTTCTCTTATATGTGGACTCTAAGGAACAAAATGAATGAACAAAGAAAACAACAGACTCATAGATACAGAGGACAAACTGGTGATTGCCAGATGAGAGGAGGGGCGGGGAGTGTGGTTGGGGAGCTGAGTGAAAAAGGTGAAGAGATTAAGAAGTACAAATTGGTAGTTACAAAATAGACACAGGATTTGTAAAGTATAGCATAGAGAATGTAGTCAATAATATTGTAATAACCATGTATAGTGCTAGGTGGGTACTAGACTAATCGGAGAGATCACTTCATAAATTATATAAATGTCTAACTACTATGCTGTACATCTGAAATATAAAATATAAAATAATGTTGAATGTCAACTCTAATTTAAAAATAAAAATTTAAAAAATAGAAATAAAAGACAAAACAGATTTAAGAGAAAAAAAGGCATTTTGATGAGCTCTCAGATAGAAATGAAGAATATGTTATATGAAACCAGAGGAAAGGGGATCCATTATAAAATAGCTAAGAACTTGGCTGCTTTGCTTTTATGTTCTATTGTGTTGTAGAAGTAAGACTTTGTGAGAAATGACATTGAATGTTTGATGAGGGAGATCTCTAAGCAAAGTGTTGAAGGAGTGGCCTGGTTCCTCCTGACTGTTTACATTACAGTAAAAATGTGACAATAGAGAAGTCTTTTGAAGATGAACTCGTTAAGCAAAAGAATCTTTGACTTGACCATAGGCCTCTTCCTCATAGTAAAATTATAGTGAAACTATATGCTATATGCACATGCTCATAACTGAATTGGCTGAAAAGACTTTTTTAACATTGCTACTTAGAGTTTTAATAGAAGTTAACACGAGGAAGTGGGGAGCATTTGAAGATGTATGAGTGGTTGGGCTTGGAGTGGGAGTGAATTCTTCCCTCAAGTAACAGCTAAAAACTACAGAATGAGTAGAACACAGGGCAGCAGAGAGATGGGAGGGATATGAGGAAGTGGCAAAGAAAGGGAACTAGAAGAGGAAAAGCATTATTTATATAACAGGCATGTGACTGGCTGTACCGCCCATGTCACTTAGACCTGAAAATTTCCTTGTTCTTCAGTGCACTTTCACCTGTCTGTATCTGCACGTCCACCTGACAGTTTTCCCTCATGAGTAGAATTCATCCTTCTTGTAGGAAATACTGGTAAAAAGCTTGAGAGGAATGATACTCCCAAGAGTGGTGTAGTTGATATGTAAATATCCAGTTCCTTTCTCCCGTCAGGTGGGATAATTTTGAGTATATTTTATGGTGTTTTCCACAATTTTCCCCCAGGGATTCAGCTCTAGTCACCAGCTGTGGATACTGGCTTCCTTTTCCTTCATCATTTCCCACTTCCTACCTGTGTTTTCTGCACCTCCCAAATACAGTGCTTACACTCCAATCTTTGTCACAGAGTCTGCTCGGGAGAATCCAGACTGAACAGCCCATTTCGGAGAATTGCAAGTAGCTGAGCAACAGAGAGAATTTGTAATATGCAAAGAGGTAGAAGCAAGGTTCTGATTTGCCAGATTTAACACATAAAAATAAAGGACACGTAGTTAAACATTAGTCTCATGTAAACAGCAATTTATTTTTTAGTATAAGTATGTCCCAAGTTATACTAAAAAATATTCATTCTTTACCTAACTGGGTGTCCTGTATTTTATCAGGCATTGCGATGAGTTCTAGAAAGGATTTGGAGCTTTATCTGCATAACACTTTGGCTCCAGCATGGGGTATAAATTTGAGCAAGGCCAGGGAGACAGACAAAGAGGCATTGCCAATACCCAGAGATGAGGCCTGGGCTGGTGTTGTCAGGAAAATGGGAGAAAGCTATCTGTACTTCTCAGACAAGCTGCCAGGGCCACTGAACCATCTCATTGGATAGAATGAGAAAAGACTGCCAAAACTGAATTCAAGATGTCCTGAAAATGCCCCCAGACTGTTTAGAGAAAGAAACCAGACTAGCAATGCAGGGTCGCCTCTCCTCATCTCCTCGATGTCCTTACTCCTATGAAGTGAAGTAGCCTTCCTCAGGCCCAAACACCTAGACCTCTGAATCAGACTGCAGAAGTGGCTCTGGACCACTCTTGAGCTGCAGTAGAACGTGCTCAGCTCAGCCATCATCCGAGGAGTAACTCAGCTGAGCTTATCAGTTGTGCATGGCAAGGGGAACTAGGAAAAAGCAAATTTCCTTGCAGCTCATTTTCTGTTCATTGTTGCTGTTTTTCCCTGAGAGGGAGTTTGCCCTATTTGATAACCCCAGTCATGATACCCACATTCCTTAGAGCAATGTCACAAAAAATCCATTCTCATTATGGAGATGAATAAAAAACACGTTTGGAATCACACAGCCTTCTCTGTGTGAAGAGCTCTTCAGTTTCATTTCAACTTTTACGAAGGAAATTCTATTCCTATGGGAATTCACTTCAGAAACAATATATTAAAAAAGAAAAAAGAAAAATGAAACCCATTATACTATTGGTAGATTCTCTTTTCTGTTTTGTTCCATTTCTTCAATTTGTAAAATGCATGCCAAAGACCATTAAGGAACATCATATGGATTGGTTCACTCCAAAGTTAAAATGTTAAAAAAAATTAAAAAAAAAAAAACTGCACCAAAATGAAAACACCTTTCATTTTCTAACACCTGATTTGATGGTAAATTTTATTTCTGAAATTTTATAGAGCTATTTCCTCAAACTAAATTATAAATATTTATATCAGACACTAAAAAGTCACATACAAGAGTGGTTATCTAAAAGTCACGTTTTCTACCCATATTCACATATACACACAAGCACATGAGTGACTTGTGCAAGTAAGCCAAGCAAGCTATTGATTACACATTCAGCCATCCCACAGTAGTCAAGTTGGCATCCTAGGGTTTCTTGGTCTACTCTGTGCCAAGGATCATTTTTTGTTATTTACATATAGTATATGTTTGATCCTCAGAATAACCTCACAGGGTTATTCCTCTCCTCCACCTTACCTTTGTAGAAACTGAGGAAGGTTAAATAACTTTACCAAGGTCGCGTATTCAATAAGTGATAATTATGGGCTGAATTGTATCCCTTTCCAAATTCATATGTTGAAGTCTTAACTTCTAGGACCTCAGAATGAAACTGTATTTAGAGATAGTCTTTGAAGAGGTAATTAAGTTAAAATGTCATTAGGATAGATGCTAGTCTAATATGACTGGTGTCCTTATAGGGAGAGACACAAGGAATACGTGCCCACAGAGGACACTGCCTGAAGGCAGCCATCTGCAAGGCAAGGAGAGAAGCCTCAGAGTTAAGACAGAATTGACCTTACTTAATATGCAATATCCCAAAGCAAACGAGTTTAGCTCAAGCTGACCGAGTTAGCTGCGATGGCCCAATGTGGTAGTTGTGGTGGTGATGTGGTAATAGTGGGTTTCTAGGGAGGAAGGGCATAAAAGCAGAAGGTTCTGAACAGTAACAATGCAGACTCAGAAGTCTGGCAGTAGCATTGTTTTTCTAGGTAATCAGTTTATTGAATCAGACCCCAAACCATGACCAGAGTCTGAGATACAGGATCCAGTCACCCGCATGTAACTCGGAAGAGGGTACTGGCAAAAGTGTGGTGTGGGGCTCCAAGGTGAAAAGATCAGGCCCTCTCTTGGTTCAGTACAGATCTGGTAGGGTAGGGCAGGGCAGGGATGGGCAGGGATGAGGCACCTAGTGACCCGGACAAGATCCCCAGAATGCTGAAGGGGGCTGGTTCTGCATTCCACAATGAACTTTTCCTTCTCAAAAATTTTAATACCCTCCCAAAGAGAGTTATCTAGTTATCTATGAATCCTATTTGCTTAGAGGCCACTTTGATTGAGCAGGGGCTAGCTTCAAATAACAACTACTCCCTCTCTCTGGTTTCCAAGGGCAGAGGCTCTGATTTTCTCTACCCACTCCTCCCCGCCACCACCACCACTCTCACAGGTGAGCCTTCCCAGCCCTATATCTTCTGGCTTGGATGGACGCCGAACTCAGCTCATAAATCCCTCTTTTATACTTCCCATTTGTTTTATCAGTTACCGAACGTCCAAAAACATTCTCATATTTTTTGTAAGGATATCTGTGGTATTTAGGCTGTCCAAAGACCATTTTATAAAAGAGTAAAAAGGGCAGTATAAGGAGAGTGATTTGTGCACTGTTACACTAGAGATCAAATTCTAAACTTGTACCCAAACCACTGTTCCTTGCACAACTCTTAAGCTGCTCTCATAATGATTAATCTTCACACCATGGTGTCACCTGCAAACATGATAAGAACATGTCAACATCTTCACACAAACATCAATAAAAGTCTTTAAGGGGGGAATTGTTAACCTGAAGATGACAGTCGAGTTTCAACTTATAAGCCAGTTGATGATTTCTTGGCAGCAGCTGCCAGTATTATGTATTGCCAAGGATTTGAGGTCATGTTAGGAAAGAATACCTGGACTTACTAGCAATGTTGGCCACGGGCACAGGAAGTAGGGTGTGCAGCATGTGAATTTGGATTATACATTCTATTCCAACCCCCAGGACAAAATGGAGTCCTCATGGATGAACAAAAGAGCTTTTCAGTGTGAAGAACAAAAATATTATAAACGAGGTTAGCCAAGGACATATTTTTTCTTAGAATTCTTTTTTTGAGTTACTTCTCTCTGATTGTCTCTCTCTGACTTCTCATTCTTCTCTGTTGATATGGAAAGTTTGGTTCTCAAAAATAAATTCTAAAATAAAATTCCTCACATGAAGCTTCATTATAGAAAATAATAAGTGTCTGAGGGACAAGTTCTTCAAAATTTTACAGTAAATGCAGAAGCAGATTTCATGGACTGATAAGAGGAGAAAAATTGGTTCTCAAGAACATTCTTAGCAACTGTTTCATGGTTGGTAGAACAATTGGGTATATAATCAGGGAGTACACAACTTTGATTATAGAGGATTATACCAAGAGACATAATGATACTGGTATAATTATATATCAGCAGTTAGGCCTCGAACTTCTTTTTTTAGAAAATAGTTACTACAAGTTTTACAGAAATAGATCCAAGATAACAAGAAACAAAAATCACAGTAAAATTTTTTGTGACTAAAAAAGTAGCCTGCCCCTCCCCACTCACTCCTCCATCTTAAACCTCCTCAAATAGAAGTCCTTACTTCACAGGACAATAAACTACAAAACATATTCAGATTTTAACTTGATTTTTTTCTTAATTATTCAGTCCCGCATAAGCTAGATTCACACTTTCAAAACATGTTTAAAATTATTTAGAAGTAAAATGGCTCAAATGAGACTAACTTAGAAATATTAACAGAAATAACTTTATATGACATTTCTTACCAAAGCTTATAAAATTCCACTTTCATTTACCAAAAATGATGAAAGCTTTTTTATTGTAATAGAACCAGAAATATATATAAAGATCATTTTATAATTGTCAGCACTGAGCTGATGGAGAAGGGAAGGTTTCAGTGGTGAGACGACAGTTGGAAGAACGCACAAGAGGCCAACATGAGAATGAAATGGCAGGCATCAACTTTATTGCAGGGAGCACGCTTCTATTGCAGGGATCACACTTCTGCACTAAGGGACCGCATGGGCTCCACATATGTCAGAGTACAATAGTAGCATTCTGCCACACATGCATGATACAACAAGCTGAATCATGCTTACATATGTTAGGCGCAGGTACCCTACTACACTAATGTAACATTCTAAATTTGGGGTCTTATTCCTAGCCACAAGCTTGGATCACAGGCAGACCTGGGAATCTCCACACCTAGGACCCACACTCCACCCTGCAGGGTCATGGTTCAGGATTTTGTCCGGAGGGCGCTACCTTGGGTCCACAATTCACTTGCCATTCCTGGAGTGGCTTAGCCCTGCAGAGCAATGCCCTCAGGGTATTTTTTACCCACTGTCTCTCTGGGTGCTGCTCAATACACCAGGGGCATTGTGACACAGAGTTAGACCTCAAAACACAGCCCAACTGTTGGTGCATATGTGCACTGGGCAAGTTTCATTCATGAGGACCAACCACACAGTGCGAAGCTTCCCCCATTGGCTGGACTGCCCAGCACTAGTCTCATACCAGAAGGTTTCTGTGGACGGCTGTAACACCATGGCAGCCCAAGTTGGGGACTGCCCATGGCACGAGCCTTCTGTGTACCAGGTCCTCAGGGATTGGAGCCTGATCCTCTACATAGGGACTTGGCACATCTCTCGTCTCAGCAGGCTCCACCAGGAGCTCTGCTTGGAGCTGCACTGGTCCCAAAAGAGAGTGCAGTTGACCTGACAGGGGCCTCTCAGAGAACTGTGCCCACTGCTCCAGGTACACCCCCACTTGGTCAGTGTAGGGGTCTGGGAAATTCACGTATGGGGAGTCTTCACCCAGGACGGCAGCCACCTTTCCATGGGGTACATGGACTGCACGGTAATAGGATTAGGGCCAGTGATGGCCTCATGGCCGGAAGGGCTGCATATACGGCAGCCAGTTGCTTCTCTAGCAGAGAATACCACGCTTCGGCACCTTTCCATAAATGAGACCAGAAGCCTATTGGCATCTACTGGGAATTGTGCTTCTGCCACAAGCCTCATCCAAACCCTGCATCATCCACCTGCACTGTAAACAGGAATGGGAGGGCTGGATCTACTATACGTAGTTTGGGCTTGTGCTACAGCTTGCTTTGTAGCCTTAAAGGCCTCTTCTATCTCGGGGATCCAATCCCATTGGGCACCCCGTCTCACCTGACAGTGTAGGGGTCACATCAGGGAGGCCAAATGGGGAATGAACGCTCTCCAAAACCCCAGCAATTTCAAATAGGTTTGGAGTTGCTTCACAGTCTCGGTTCAGAGATATGCCTGTATCTTATCAATCACCGCCTCGGGCATTATTTTTGTGTTACCTGACCAGACAATACCCAAGAATCTGACAGAGAACTCAGGTCCCTGGACCTTGTCCTCATTTACTGTCCAACCCCAGTCAGTGACAGCTTCTCACTTGCCGCTGCTTCAAGTTCTGTAAGAGAATCAGAGGTTAGCATTATATCATCAATGTAATGATACAAATACACTGCAGGTGGTCGTTTCCATGTGGCTAAATCTTGAGCCATGAGATCATGGCACAGGGTAGGGCTGTGCAGATAGCCCTGGGAAAGAATGAGGAATGTCCACTGTCACCCTTCCCAGGTGAAGGCAAACTGTTTTTGACTTTCTGGGGCTATGGCAATAGAGAAAAAGGCATCTGCTAAGTCCATCACATACTGGTATTGTCCAAGTTCATGTGACAACCAGTCCATAATGTCCATGACGTTCAGCACGGCAGCATACAGGGGCGGTGTAAACTTATTCAGCTCCTGCAGCCTCAGGTCAACCAGCTCCCCTGCTAACTGGGTGTCCTGGCCAAATCCCTAATCAGGGAGATAATTGGCCAGCTGCATTGTGGCTTTCCTGGGAATAAGAGTGAATTGCTGGTCAGGGCACAGCTAATTCTATAGCACCAGCAGCCCTTCATTAGATTGCTGCTTAATCTTTTCTGCAGCGAGCCCTGCCACAAGGAGATCAAACCACATCTGCCTACGGCTCACTTTCCCTGCCAAACCGGCTGGGGGCTGCTCTGCTCCTCCTTTTTGGCCACATCTCTGTCTGTGCACTGGCCAGTCTGGGAGTGCGGGGGGCATTAAGGCAAACACTTGGGTGGAACACTCCTTGCATTTCACTTTCACATCCCCCAACCTAGCCATAGCAGATGTCATCTCATGGATCTGCCTATACACGTAAGGGGCCAGCAGTGCTGCCATGGAGCCAAAAGTACCAGCCGGGCCAGAGGTCAAGATCAAGTCCTTCATACAGGGTGTAAATACCTCTTCGTCGGGGCTAGTATACTGGGTCCAAAATATCTGTCGCATGCCTATTTCCTGAATTATCTGGACCAGATCTAAATACGTGGTCCATCTGCTCACTGTCTCTGGCAGCTCCCCCAGATCGGCCCACACTGTCCATGCAGTGGACATGAACCAGTTAATCAGAGAGTGATTGCCTATGCCTTATGCCACATTCTGGAGGTGCTGCCTGAGGGACGATATTACCATTACAGAGGCCAGATGAGCCATCTCTTCCGGAGATAATTCAGTCCCTTCAACCTTGTCATCTCACAGCCGCAGCAGCCACCCTGGAACCGTCTCCCCGGCGCTCTGCCGTACCTGTTTCGTTAGGTCCTGGAGTTCGGCGGGGGTGTACTGGATCAAGGTGGTTTGCTTTTTAACCTGGGAAGGCACCTTCAGGTGAAGTCTGGGAGAGACTGACCTGACCTCTGGTGAAAGCTCTGAGCCTTCCTCCAGTTTCCCACAAGTACAAGGTAAGAGGAGCGGGAATAGTCTATTATTAAGGTCATTCCGACCTCCAGGCTCCTTCTGCCCCAGTCCCAGTGTTAATTCAGATGCAAAACATCCCCCTTCTGGAGCTCCATAAAAAACTCTGCTCTCACAAAATATGAAAATATATAGAATTTTCTGAAGATTTGAGAGTGATAGGAAGGGGCTTACATTGCAGCACACAGGTAATCTAAGATGAACATATTCATCTGTTCTTTTCCCATCCTTTAGGCTCTCCGTCACTGGGAATGTGCATTGGCCCTTCTCCCCATGGAGATTCCTGCTCCATACCTTTAGGTGGTTCTAGCCTCCCTCCTTTCTTGCACTCTTCTCTCAGGGGCAAACTATACTTCTCTCTTCATCTCCAGAGTTAGAAGTTCTCCAGCAAGATGGTCATCAAGATACCATATGTGCCTTAATATAAGAGATCTAATAATGTATTTTCCAAAAGAGAAGACCCCCTTTAAAAAGTCTGTGGCCATACATAAATATGTATGTAAATAATTATATAGAAAAAATAGCCAAATGTCTCCTTATAGTATTGAGTTTATCAATTTAATCATTCAATTACACTTAAAAGCACACATTACATAGGACCTATGTTGCTTTTTAAAATATAGATTTTTTTTCCCCACTCTCACAGTTTATGAAAATTCTTCACATTTAACGCAGATGTCTTTGCCATCAATAGAGCTATTGTTGAGTCATCTAACATAGTTCTCCAAAACCACATCAAGTTTCTTTCTTTCTTACTAGTTTGAAATATAACATGTTTAATCCAGGCAGGCTGCTTGTACTAAAGTTTTATTTCAAACCATAAGAATCAACTTGTTATTTATGTTCTCCATAATAACCACTTAATTTACTGTTTTTTAAAGTGAACTTTAAGCCTTATTTACAATGATATTCAACTCTTGCAATTGAGAGGTCGTACTGGGGAATAATGACTATGGCTGGGTTAATTTCTTTGCCTCCTTTTATTTTATTTTATTGTTTTTACCAATTCTCTTGAGTGAACTTTATAAACAATTGAAATTGATTGAAGCTGTTTTAAGCAGATCTTCCCCAAATGATTTTTTGTTTCCCAATATGAAACTATTGAAAATAATGTCTTATATTTTGAAATGACTGAATTTAAGGTCACTATCTTTTTAGGAGGGATAAATAATTTTGAGGGGGATATTTGCTTATTTTTAAACAAAAATAACACATCATTTTAAAGACTGTCTTTCCAAGGAAATTTTTGTTCTCAACCGCTGTATTAAGGTAAAGGATTTTTTTCTCCGGAATCTCAGGGGGTGCTGCTCAGCAGGAGAAGAGCACTCAGAGACAAGACAGACTGCTCTTCTCAGAGGAAGGCAGTCCAGATATTAGGCAGAATTTTGAAAGGGGCAAGGTCTGACCTGAGGACTGTGAGAGCCCAGAAGAGGTAGATAAACTAAGTTCTTTAAGCGGAGGCAGCTAGAGCTCATTGGACTACCAAATCCTGGATTCAGGCCAACCTATTATCATTTTTAAATGCCAAATACTTTGCTTTTGGCCTCATTCAGGAATGATAAGACCTGAGCAAGGTTCATGGTTCCTATAATGAATCTGAACTGGAGGAATACACCAGTTCATGCATAACAAGAATTCTTTCTCATAGATTGGAGTATCAGCATCTTCAGCATGGTCGCTTTTTCATCTTGAATTCCAAATATCATCAGAAGCCACTTAATTGGTTCGCTTTAAGAAACCACTATCACAGGTATCAGAAGGACTCAAATTCATATTCAGTATATTTTTCTCCTTGTAGATGAGCCCATGTGAGCAACCAAATCAGAAGTCCCCTTGTATAAGAAGGCTACTTGTTGTAATAGAATCAGATCAAGCAGAAACACTAAATTGAACCTCAGAATAGGGAAGGTCTTGATTTAAAAACAAAAACAAAAACAACGCCCTTGGAAGTCTATTGGTAACGCTGCCTTCATCCATAAATAATTACTCTAGGAATCATCTGAGGTCAACACTCCGAAGTCCTGCCACTGGGTCAGTGGGTGCTCCTTGACTGAGCAGCCCCCACCTTACTGGCAATGGTCTTTCTTTGGACATGGTGATTCATTCAGTCTGGGGACAGCCAAGACTGTTGCCTTTCTAGTGACTTTGTATACATATGCATTTATCCCCTCTGCTTTGATATTCAGGTTTAACTGTCAATAAACAATCTTATTTTCCTCACTTCCTACACCTTGCTGAAGCGCACGCTGTAGATTCTTCAGAAAATACTACCACACCCTCCAAAATAATGGGGCTATGATTTCTGTATGAGAAGCTATGCAGTCACTCATTTCTTTAAAAAAAAATTCTTCCCTAAATTTCTATTTCTCTTTGTTATTTAATTTTAAAGACTTTAAATAACCTATATAAACAACGGTATAAAGTCTCATAAAAAATTTTTTAAATGACATTTATCCTTACATGTTCAGGTTTTGAACATTAGTAGAAGATATGTCTTTGTAATTTTTCTTGTCAACACTTCATTTTGCTCCTTTTCAAGATTTTTAGATTCAAGAGTAAATTCTTCACTAATCCTTCATTGTTAAGTCAAACTGCAGTCCTAGCATATCAACCACTTATGTGATTTATTTGTTTTTGTTTTTATTTTTGTTCTGCAGTAAAGCTGAAAAAAAATGGGGGAATGCATTTTAGTAGGCTCTGTGCTTCCTAGGACAACCCAGCATCACAGCAATCGTTAAGCGTAAGTGTCCTGGAAAAAGCAGATCTGGAAAACATTCACTCTAGTATTTATATATTGGGCCTGTTTCCATGGCGTTCCAAGAATTAAATAATTCATGGAGCTCTTCCCTATCCATTTTGATTAATTATTCATTCACAAGTATTTGCTGAGCATCACTACTCTGTGTCAAGCACTGAATAAGGTATGTGCCAGATAAGAGAGAACAATGAAGTTTATATCAAGAATTCACATCTACAATCTTTTATAATTGAGCAATGCTATTAGAATAAAAAGGCAGTTCACACATTAAATATATTTATAAATTATATACATGTGTTCCTGTACTAATAGTTTATATATTATGAGAATTCACAAAAATTGCTATTTTAAATAGATGAGAGTTTCGAAAATTAACGAGAAATGTATGTTCTAATATTTTCTTCCCACACTCTGACTAGGTCAGTTTGCATCCAACTAAAGTGTGCTTGCATTGCCCTTTGAAGACCACCGAACCTGTTGACCAATGTTTAATGCATCTGTTATTAATATTTAAATAGTAACTATGTAAAGTAGAACTGTATACATTGAACTATTTTATAGATAAATAAATCTCTTTAAAAATATAATATGAATTTAAGAATAACATGTCAATATAGGAAAACGATTTAAGAAGAAATATATTTTTCTTCAAACTTTTGCAATTTCCCAGACACAAAATTATGTTATGGTTTTAGATTGGTAACTTAATATATGGCATAAAATAAGTATCCCAGCTTGGAATTCTGACAGAAAACATAAATATTTATCTTATTGTTCTATTTCCTTACCTTTGTGCTAATCAATTTGAATTAAATTTAATGACATGCCGATACAATAAATATAGTCATTACATAGTGTTTATTTTACAGTTGATAAAATAAAATAATGACTAATTAATGTGATCCTTTACCAAATTTGTCTTGAACAAATAATAGAGGTTATTGTTTGTTGTCACAATTCATCTTACTGTTACACTAATAACATTTTTTTAAAAACTTTTTGGAAGATGAATGAAAAAAGTAACAGCTACAGATGTAATTGCTAAGTATATATTACGTAAAGAGGAACATCTTGTCATTTTTAAAGATACTGAAATCTTAAAATAGATACATATTTGTAAATAAATGTATGTGTTTGTTTTTAGCTATAATCCACAGGGTATGAAAAGAGAAAAAAGTTATGTTACATGGAAAACTCCCTTAGTAATGAAACTGAGGATCCTGATTTAATGTATGTCTTTGATTTAACGTTTAACCAACACTCAATTCAGTTTCTTCATAGTATGCCTTGTGAGCCTCAGCCTTTTTCTTTACATTTATTAACTCCTGGAGGCAGCAAGGAATGATGGCCAGGTCCTGACTAATGGTCACAAGGTATGGGTTTGTTAAGCTAAAGATAACATCATACCCTAACTTGTGTTTCAGCTCCTGAGCCCTAAAACTGAACGACTCCCTGGCTACATCCCATGAAACCAGACTGAGGGATGCCGAAGCTGACGTCAAGACCTGAAATCATGATTTACTGCTCTTACCTCACTCTCGACCATTTGGTTTCACCCACAATCCCAAACCCCTTACTCATAACGACTTATGATTTTTGCTCTATCAAACCTCTTGTCTGTAAACCATCTGAGAGCTGGGTTTTCTGGAGCATGAACTGAACCATTCACCAGATTGGCACCAGTCGTAATAATCTAATTATTTTTTCTCCACTGCAAGCTTGCTCATATAATTTCTTTTGGTCAGTGTGCACAAAGTGGATGAACGCTTGTTCATCTTGGTAAAAGTACCAAAGCAAATCTCAGAGATTACAGATGAAAATACAATACTGGAAGTCAAAAGGGAGAAAACATTTTCTCGGGAAACCTCAGGGAAACCCCAGGGAAACCCCATTCCCCAGAGCTTTTACATGCCTCACTTTAGGTCTAATGTGGAATCAGAATATTTTAAATGGAAAAAAAGAAAAATTACCTGTAGTGAAAAATTTCAGCTAGACTATTAAAAAAGGGATGGCTATGTTTGAGATCTCTTGATCTTAAGAAACTTTAACTGCATTATACTAAGTGAAAGTAGCTTATTCAAAAAGGTTACATATTATGATTCCAACCACATGACATTCTGAAAAAGGCAAAACTACGTAGACAGTAAAAGATCAGTGGTTGCCAGGAATAGGAAGGTGGCAAGGATTAATAGGCAGAGCACAGGTAATTTTTAGGGTTGTAAAGCTATTCTGAATTCTAGGATAGTGGATACTTGTCATTACATATATGTCAAAACCCACAGAATATACAACATCAAGAGTAAACTTGAAACTATGGACTTTGGGTGATAATGTTGTGTCAGTGTAGGTTCATTTATTGTAAAAAATGTATCACTTTAGTGGGGAATGTTAATAATGGGGGAGGCCGTGCTTGTGGGGGAGCGGAGAATATGTGGGGAGAATGCTCTGTACCTTCCCATCACTTTTGCTGTGTATCTAAAACTCTAGAAAAATAATGTCTTTTAAAAAAAATCTATAAGCTCTGGTGTGCTGCCATTTTTTAATAGGAAGTAAATTTTTTTTTTCAAGTAAAATTGTAACATCATTTCCTTGGGTTTTAACTAAAACAGTCCATTATTACAATTTTATAATGAAATTATATGACTAAAATGAGCTACTTTCATGCAGATGGCCCAATAAGTATAATAATCATTGACCAAATTTTTGTTGGTTAAAGTATTTTTCTATAAACACCATTGACTATTTTCGTACTCTTGTTTGAACAAATAAGAGTAATGATTAATGGAAAACATTTTTAGTTCTGCATGTGCTCAGAAAGACAATGACTCAACATACTCAATAAAAGGCCATTCTGGGACTACACTTTGAAGTAAAGCAGGAGACTGAATAAAAAGCAGATAATAGATCAGGTTAGAGGGAATTGTGAGACAATGGACCAAAAAAAATTATTGGACATCCCTTTTATGGTTTAAATCTTTCATAGAAGTTTAAATTAACCTTCTAATGGCTTAAATGTGCCCTACAAATGTTGAAAGAAATAGTTTCATAGAACTACAATTTTAATCCTTAAGGTAAGACCTATGGAGGAAAATGCTTCACTTTTTGTGCTTCTCCAGTACCTACCTCATTACATACAAAGATTAACATGGATGTCTCTCCTTATAATGTTTCATTTAAAACTTTTGATGTTGTAACAGAAACTAAATTTAAATTGAGTGACAGATTGTTAGCTGTCTCCTAAATATATTTTCCTGTCCTTCCTTAGTAATCAAGTTTTAGCTAGGCATACAGCTGGAGACTACACTTCCCAGTCTGCTTTGTAGTTACGTATTGCCATGTGATTATAATTTAGACCAATGATATGTGAATAGATGTTTGCCATTTCTAAGTTTTGGTCTTAAACCATTGGGAATGGTTTTTGTTGTTGTTGTTGTCGTTGTTTGTTTGTTTGTTTGCCTTACCTCTCTTTCCAGCTTTCCTTTAGACTGAAGTATAGACATAGTAGTGACACAGCTTCACCCATCCCAAAAAGGAGGTCACCCTAGTGATAGTAGAGGAATATGATGAAGTACTCTCAATTCTTGGATGACCTCATGGAACAGAACTGCTTTAGACTTATATGGTCATGTCAAACTATAACACAAGAAATCATAAACTATCATTTTATTTTAGCAACTAGTTTTTTGTTTTGTTTTGTTTTCCGGTCTTTTTGTTACAGCAGCTTAATATTTACCCTGAGACAAAACACATTTAAAAATAAAAGGGATCTATTGACTAATTTATGAAAAGTCTAGGGCTTCAGTGGGCTTCAGAATTAGTTTGATAGAGGACTTATTCTTTTCCAGTTCTCTGTATTCTATGTATTAGCCTCATGTTGAGGCTGGCTTTCCTATGGTGGTACAACCCTTAAGCAATCACTGAGATCAGAACATAAGAATATGGTACCCACCTTAAGCATAAACTTCATATGCCACCCTAGAACTAGGGATATACAAAGTATTTGCGACTACCAAAACGAAAATTCAAGAAAGTTTCTAAGAAAAATTCCCACAGTGGGATTTTTTTTTTTTTTAAATAAATACTCCAAGTACTATCCCTTCACCTTAACCCAAACTCCTCTAAGAACCTCTGTCTTATAAATTATGAGCTTCTTATTTGTTGTTGCTGCCCCAGGACTTTGGCTTTTGTTTAATTGAATTCATTTAAATTAAGTTTAAAAAGAATAATTAAGAGATAAGAGGAATCATATTAAGGCAATGTTTTTAATTTGAAATATTGAGGGTACTAGATTGAATCAAATATCTCTGAGGGAAAAAAACCCAGAAATTTTCATACAGAGTAATAATTTAAAAGAAAAACATATTAAAGTAAAGATACAGAAATCATTATCCTTTCTTTCATGAAGCTTTTGTTACACTGTACAAGGGGAATAGAGAAGTAGGGAGGGGTGTGATGCTGAATGACAACAGCAATAGGCAGTATAAAATATTAGATAAAGGAATTAAAGTTACAGAGGGTCTAGTATGTCTTTAACCTGGACTCCAGCTGACAATTATAGATGGAATTTTGGTTTCAGAGTTGGGGAGCAAGCCAGAAACACAACCCCAAAATTGCTATCTTCAGAAGCTTATTCCCTTCACACTCTGCCCCTTCTTACAAGCAACTAAGAAAGTAGGAAAACTCTAGACTATACAAGTATAATCATTATCATTCCGGCCTCTGAAATCCATCTTGTCTGTGAGGAAACATTGAAGAGCATCCTGCCCTTCAGGTTTCTGGTTTCCCAGAAACTCTCTGATTAGGGCCTACAAAGTTTCACTTGAGCAAGAACATTTGGCTTTGTGGTCTACGGTCAAAAGAAACATCTTTTATTTTTCTTTAACTAGGCCGAGCTAACCATAGGGTAAGAGTTGTGGAGAGCCAGATTCCAATCTTAGACTGGCTTTAAATATGCTACTTTGGGGAGAAGGACTAATAAAGCAAACAGTGGTAAATGATGAAAAACATGCAAAATCTATAGATATTAGATTATAAACTTCTTGACAGAAGTGTCTATGTCTAATCCATACTCTTGGTCCTCTAACAATGACCTTAAACAATATAAAAAATTTTATTTTTATAAAAAAGTTCTTCATACAGAACAGCCATGTTGTTTAATTGAACTGTAGGCAAAAAGTAAATAAAATCATAGTAGCTACTGACAACTCCTAAACTGTTGAAAAATATTTTAAAAATCACTTTAGGTACTTATTGCAAATCCTAATAAAGTATTGCTAGTCCCCTGAAAGTAAGACTTAATTATTATTATTAAATATATAATCACTAATCTGTTTTATATTTATTTGCCCCAAAGTAGTCCCCAAACAGTAATCATTTCTTTTGATATATTTGTTAATAACCAAAAAAAAAATACATTTTTAAAAATATGTATTTTACAGGTAAAATTAATCCACTGTGGTTGAAGTCAGAATAATGGTACAGGAAGGATGAGCATCAATAGGGAAGGGGCAGAAGGGAACTTTCTGGCAGGTTGGAAACCTCTACATCTTCATCTGGTGATGGTTACCGAAGTTTGTATGTATATAAATATTTATCAAGCTTTATTTTTAAGATGTGTGTATTTTACTATATGTAAAATATATCTTAATTTGTTTTTAAAATATGCATTTGCTTAGGTGAAATTCTAGATTTAGATGCCTTTGACTTCAAAGATTCATTTTACTTATAACATCAGCATAAATACTACATGGTACACTGTGCAAGCAGCATTTTCTTCATGTATGGTCAAAAACTCATATTGAAATTCTTATAACATTCCATATAATGAATTAGTTCATGAGGCTGACTAATATCCCTGATAATTAATGGTCTTTTATAGTAATATTTTAAAATGAGAAATTAAGGAAATTCTGCAACTATAGCTAATTTTGCTGCAGTTTTGTGGCAGTAAAAGTATGTCTTTGTCTATAGTCCAAACACAATTTTTTATCCCTGAGATTATAATTTTGTAGCTATGATTATGTCACTAGTTTTGATATAACTCTTTCAATGTATTTAAATTTTAAAAATAAATATAAAATTAGAAGGAAAAAAAATAATATATGTTATATCCAAAGTTCTGAACATAAAGTTTAGTGTTAGGATCAATTCAAAACATTTTCTTGTATTTTTTCATTCCTTTTTGACTCTCCCATCTCATCCCACCACTGTCCACTGCTCAAAACACAAACCCTATTTAGAACATCAACCCCTCCACATACAGTTATTGAGTACTTAAAGTTCCTAGGAACTGGGACAACAAAGTAGAAGAAAGTAATGACACTTTCCCCAGAAAATTTGCAGTCTAAATGAGAAAACAGAACAACTCATTTAAAAATTATTAATTTTAAAACATTTAATTTTTAAATTTCATTATTATTAAATTGCTATTTAATAAAAAATAACAAAAAATATCATATATAGTGGTATGCTGGTAAAAAGAAAAGCCTTGATTTGTAGCTTTTGACAATTTCTGTGGTATAAATACTCTTGCCACAGCCTGATATGAAGGCGCTAATGTGAAATCAACTGGCTTGCAAAATTCTCAAATTTTGACAATCTGCTCTCATGAGTTGGTACATACCAGTTCCAGTATACCACTGCTTAAATATCTAGTAAGAGTGCAAATTATTTCTAAAGCAGCCTCAAAACCATGTAAAATTGTCATAGAAATTCACTTTAATAAGCATTATGAGATAACAGAAAACATATATGTTGGTCTCCTCCCCTGGTTCCTGGCACAGAGCTCCTAAAACACTTGTAATTTCCTAAGTGATAAGAGCACTAGGAGAATTTAACGTTCTAATATTTGTCTTTGACCATACCCCTGACATGGCTCCTAAAGCCCTTGTAAGTTCCTACACAATATCACTAGGAGCATATTTTGTTTCAGTGTCGCAATTCTGGATGGACTTCTAGATGGTTCCTGGATAGGGGCTAGTCACCAGAAAGACCAAGCCACAGTTAGAAGCTTAGAATTTTCAGTCACATCTCCCTCCCATTCCTCCAGAGAGAGGAGAGGGGCAGAAAATTGAGCTAATAATTGGTCACACCTATGCCAGGAAGCCCTCACAAAATCCCAATAGTAGGGGATTCTGAGAGCTTGCAGGTGGGCAAACACATCCACACCAGGCAGATGATATATATACCCCAACTCCGTGAGGACAGAAGCTCCTGCACTCTGGGACCTCCCAGACTTCGCCTTATGTATCTCTTCATCTGGCTGTTTATCTGTATCCTTTAAGAAAATGGTCAACATAAGTGTGTCCCTGAGTTCTGTGAGCCTTTCAGGCAAATTAACTGAACCTGAGGAGGGGGTCACTGAAACCTCCACATTGGTTAGAAGTGTAAGTGCTTTCCGCTGGCGTCTGAAGTGGGAGACGAAGTGGGGATAGTTTTGTGGAACTGAACCCTTAACTAGGTAGACAGGGTCAGAACTGAGTTAAATTGTAGCACTCCAGCTGGTGGTGCAGAGAATTGCTTGGTGTGGAGCAAAACCTCACATATTTGGCAATCAGAAGTGAAGTGTTTTGTGTGAGTAGTAAAGGTAGACTCACAGGGAAGATAAACATAGTAGGAAAGAACTGTTTGTTTTGTTTTGTTTTGTTTTTTCTCTATATGCAGTACTGAACTGGGTTTTTCCTTTATAAGCATCTACTAAAATTCGAGTACTATGTTCGATATTAGGAACAAAGATGATTATAGTCTCTGCCCTCAAGGATTTTATAAGGGATGAGATATGTAAATCACTGACTAAACAAGATCACTTAAGTGTTATCATAAGAGAAGCATAAAGAAGGGAGCACATAACTGAATTATGGGTCAGAAATGCTTCCACGTGGAGATGATACTTGAGTTGAATGTTGGACACGAGTAGGAAGTATTTATTCTCAGGCACTATTAGTGACTTGACTTCTGCAGTTTCAGCACTTGGGAATAGGCAAAAGTTGTTTACGAGACATTTTGGAGAATGTCTTATTATTTTTCCCTATAAATCTTTTCAAAGACAAGAAATTTAAATAAATATTAAAATCAACTGATAGATGCCAAAAATAATTAGTGAAATATAGCAATTTTCCTAGTGATTAAAACCAAATATCTTTATACTTTTAACCAGCATTTCCCAAAGTAAGTTCCATGAAATGTTAATAAATCACATTTGAAATAAAATTTCATGGTTAAGTAAGCTTGGGAAATTAATGAAGGTTAGTTAGTCTGCAATATTTCGGAGAGCCTTTAATCTGCTTCTGCGCACTGTGATCCTTTTACGAGGAGGCTGTATGTCCATACTCCTTTACAGAAACTCATAGGATTAGTGAGATGAGTACACTTTGGAAAATACAAAAATACAAATAGCTCATTAACAGAGTTTTAAAGTGACTTTTTTTCCAAAAACAGATTCTTCGTAGACACATAGCTAGTTAAATCAGTAACAACTTTGTCATTAAGATAATATAAAAAAAAAAAAATCAACATTTTAGTTCTACTTCGTCATCTCTCAATTAATTATATTATGGGTAGTATAACACCTGACAATTTAGACTAATTCTAAAAACAGTTCTAGAATACTAGTTAAAGTGATATCAAACATGAATAAACATTATACGACTTGTTTTAAAAGCCCTAATGGCATTTGGTGAGGTGATATATAAACCTATGCCCCCAAATCTTGGCCCATTACCAGTATCAAGGTTGACTTTGTGGATAATGAATTTTCTCCATGGTAGGAATTTCCAGAATGGCCCTTTTGCCCTCATTTTCCACAGGGCAGCTTTTTGTACCATAAATTCTTTCCTTATGTTACTTTTTAAGGCATTTCTTGGAGTCTTCTAATAAAGAGAAATCCCTCCCTGAAGGTTAGTTAACACTTAGCAGACTTACCAGATTTTTTTCTGAGACTCCTCAGGAAGCTTGCCCTGAGAGAATAGACAGAGAAACAATACACTTTAGTTTAGAGGAGAGGGTAAAGATTTGTACACAGTATGGATTTCTCTTAGGAAACAGCAGTCCAGGTTTAATAGGCAGTGAAATATCTGTGTCTTGGTGAGGCACTCCAAAGTTAGAAGAATTTCTCTCTCCTTCTAGCTTCTCATTTCCTGCTAGTGTCACCCAAAGTCCAAGGCTGATGTGGTCTGTTAAGGACAGCTTCTCAAGAGACATAGGAGGGAAGAGAAGGGGTAGAAAGGTGGGGGCAAATGAAGCATAATCAGTGCATTTTCAAGGCCAACTGGATGGCAATAGATGCCACCATTCTGAAATTTCTTCTCCCTAATTTATGTTGGCAAATTTTTATATATTACCCAAAATACATATATCTGGAATCTTCAGTGTGTTTAGAACGCAGTCCTCTGCTGCTTGCTTTTGTAAATGAAGTTATATTGGAATCTAGCCATGCCTATCAAGTCTACATAGGTAGAGTTGAGGAGCTTCAAGAATGACCACGTGGCCTGCAAAACATAAAATATTACTATCTGGTCTTTGGCAAAAAAAGGTTGCCAAACTCTGGTTTAAACAGTTTTTTCTTTCCATTCTAATTTTCTAAAATGTTCTCAAAGTGACTTAAAGTTTACATTTTTGAAACTGGATTTTCTCTGTGAAATGATTCAGGGTACTTTATACTAAAAAGCAAATTATAGTAAGTCTGTGTAATAGCTAGACTAGTACACGAAGCTGAAAAGTGAGAAAATAAAATATTTGTTTTGAAAACATCCTATTTTGAGATCATAAACATGTGGATATTTCCCAAGACATCTGGAACACTGACTGATTGACTCATTTATATTTACCCAGGTGCATTTTGTAAACACTAGAAGTAAAAACTAAGCATTAGAGATAAAAATAATAATTTCATGTAACATCTTTGTACAAACTACTTGTAATTTTAAATATCAGCTTTCTTGTTCTTTTAAAGCACATCAAGAATTACAAATAAGTCTATAATTCTGTCAGAAATTTTGGAGAATTTAAATATAATATAATCTTTATTTATTTGTTATGCAATCTCTGTATTCTCATGGTCTCAATGATAGAAAATAATATCATCATGATGTTTTTTAAAAGGCCTCAAAACTTAGACAATATTAGAATATCAGCAAAGTGGTAAGAGGAGTGTCCCGTTTCTGAGCTTAAAATTAAGTTGAAATACAGCTTGTTCCTTGGTATCTCAATGTCAGCTCTCTTAATGTCAGAGTGGCCATTGGTTAGAGATAAACAGACTGTCATGAAAGGATCCGGAGCTTTAGAGCCAGACTAGGGTTTGGCTGCTAGCCCAACGACCTTCTAACCAATTTGGACCTAAGCATCTGCTCAATAAAATAGGGATAATATTTATATTGGAGATATGGAGAGATCTAATATAACATATATATTGGATACATGGTGTCTGAAAATAATACCAACAAAACAAGGGCTCCCATTTATTGACTTGCTTACTATGTGCCAGCCACAAAGCTCAGTGTATCATTCATACACCTTACATCATTTAATCCTCACAAAGGCCTTAAAGGTAGGTATTATTACTATCTCTAATTCAGAGATGAATTAATTGAACTATTAACTTCCAGTTTACAAATTCTACCCTTAGAGGAGCAGCTATCAATCATCTAGTGCCTACTACATCCTGGGCACTTTGCATATCTTTTCTCAATTAGTCCTTAGTGCAAGGAGGTAGATATTATTATTATCTCTCAGCTTCAAATGAGAAAATTAAGGTTTAGAAAAGTTAAATAGTTAGAATCTAGGAAGATAAACCCCCAGGGCCCTTACCTTTAACCCTTATTATACTGCCTCAGCAAGTAGTACCTAGTATTATCATTATAGGTATTGGTTTAAAAAAATATATCAATACATTAAAAAATACACCTATCATATATTTGAAACTTGACAAATGTAATTAGGGAATCAAATAGTTTCAGGTATAATCTCTTGAATTGAAAGCATCTACCTTTGTACTCAATTGCAAAGAAAATATGAAGACAAGTACTAAAAGTCAAAATAGAGTTAAGCACTCCACACCTAGATCCACTTCCCCAAGACAAACATTCTAGGATCAAAATTTGAAATTTTACATTCCAAAGTTATGTTCACATCTTAAATAGTATGTGTTGCTGATAATCGACAGAGCCTGCAATTATGTCATCTCAAGCTTTGAGAAAGTAAGTTGCGGTAATGTTCATGAAAGAGCATGGTGCAAATGCACTCCATGTCTAAAAAATCAATTTGTTTTCCTATGTTCTCATCCCTTCACTGCAGATGTCAACCAGAGCAATATACAGAAAATATACAGCTTTCCTGACATTGCTCTTGCTGAAACAGTCTCAGACTTTTGGGATTTTTTTTTTTTCAGTAAGAAGCACGCCTGCAGGCTTTTGTATACATTGTAAGTGGGGAGCACAAAGGTATTTTAAAAATGCCAACGTCACCCTGACATAGATAGCATGTGACTATTCAGACATGTTTGCAATGTAACATTAACCCCGGCCTACCTCTTCTCTGCAAACAGCCAAGCTTGTTGGGGCCCATGTTCAGCAGCCAGCTTTGGGCAGGTTTTTGGTGCCATTAGGTCACCTGGGCAATAATGGTGTCCTCAAAGCCTTGGGGGGAACTCTGCATTTTAACCCCGAGCCCCAACCTGTGCTTAGAAAGCACTGCCATTCTTCCAAAACGAAGGTTGACAGAAGAATACAAAATAAGGTGATCATAAATCAAATCACGAGGTGACCCCCAACAGCCCATTTAAAAAAAGTCAGGTTTTGTTCTCATCATACATATCCAAAGAAGGTTCAGTTGTGGAGAATTCACTCTCATACACCAGGCTTCAAGGGGACAAAGAGGTTCGATGAAATTTCTATTTCAATAGACCTTTTCCTCTTCTGATTTTTTAGTTTCTTTCTTTTTTTTTTTTAAATCTATCATTAGATTTAGGGATGGCTGCTAAAATGTCTGCAAAGAAGTTGTATATAATCAAGAAAATTGCTACAAAAGTTTGGTTTTTATTACATCATTTGGATGAGCTTTGAAGATATCTTCAAATAATAAAAGATAGCAGTCAAATAAAAGCAAAAGCTTTTGACCAGCTAACTCTCAGCAAGCCACTCCCTGCAAATTCTGCGGGAAGCAGAGAACCAGTCCATACCGTACAATCCAGTTGGGGAAAGAAAACATTAGAAATGTGAATAGCCTTGCCTGTTCTGCCATTTCATCATTCCATTCTTTCCACACTCGTAATAAACTATAATTGATCCTTCTTTGGGTCACCCACTCATCAGAGAATTTCTGAACACGTGAGTTTGCCACCTAGTGGTAGAAAAATATTTACCTGACACTCACAGAGGATTGAAACTTTTATGGATCCTTTAAGAAAAAGGCAGTGTCTTTAAGACTTCAGCTTGCATGCCACTTACTCAACTGATTTGTTACAAACATTTTATTTTTCCATGATTAAAGTAAAATCTTATTCATTATTACCATTTAATCTTAGTTTTAGCTGGTCAGTATAATGAGCAGAAAATATCTAAAGGATTCCTGCCTTTCTCATACTTCCTGGCGGCCTGGAGAGAATTCAAGATACAGCACCTTGATGCAGCCCCTGATTAAGAGGTCATGCAGAAAGGGTAACCTCATAGGTCTTAAAATACTTTGAATTTTTATTTATTTATTTAGTTAGTTAGTTAGTTACTCTAGGGTATGAGATTTGATAATTCAAAACCATTTACTGAAGAATTTAAATTCTAAGTTCATTTGGAAGAACTATAGACACAAAAGAACTCAGGTCATTTTTATGATTATTAATAGCTTAAAAAGGCAAAATTAAATTTATTCCTAAGAATAATAGGCTGTTTTTATGGTAGCTTTGTATAGCTAAAGATAGAAGAGATTAAGTTACCACTTTCACAGTAAATTGTTTAAAATATTTTAATAACATGCTGATTTTTACAAAAGAAACATAACTGTCCCTTCATCAGTAGGTAGTGTTGCCACAAAAAGTACATGATGCCCAGTTAAATTTCAACTTCGGGCAAAAATGAATATCCTTTTTTAGTATAAGTATGCCCCTTGTAATATTTGGGACATACTTACTAAAAAAATGTTTCTTTTTTATCTAAATTTCAAGTTTAACTGGAGACTCCTGTGTTTTTATTTGCCAAATCTGGCAACCGCATTGATAGGCCAAGCCCTCTGAATGGTTTTCAAGTGCTGTTCAGTTCATTTGGCTATCAATACCCTTTACATTCACCTAACCATTCATTCATTCATTCTTCATTTAACAGGTAATTGAATACCTCCTATACTGTTGTTAGCATCAAGAATAGTTTTGGGAAAAGCTCCTTCCTCATAGATCAGTGGTTCTCGATCTTAGTTAATCAGCTTTTTCCATTGTAATCTGCTGGGAATCTTTTTATTAAGAATTGTTAATGGAGTCCTAGATACAACCTTCAAAGATTCAGAATTACTTGTTCTAGGGTCTGGTCTGGTCATCAGACTTTTACAACTTCCTTAGGTGATTCTAATGCATGGCGAAGTTTGAGAACTACTGTAGTAGATGAAGACAAATTATATTTTCTTAGTCTTTATTTCTGCAGTTCCTGCACCTGCCAACAGCCATGTCTATTAATGATTGACTGTGAAGATCAGCTCTCTTCAGGGAAGCAAATTGCTTATAATTTTAACGGACTGAGATTTCTCCAAAGCAATATAACTCTTTATTAAGCTAGCATTATACGTTTTTAAATTAAACTATTTCGCCTCAATTTTATAACTATAAATATATAAATAAATGTATTCATCCATTTGTTCAAAAATACTTATTTCTAAGCACTAGGCACTCTACCAGGCACTGGGGAATGAGCCACGAACAAGACAAAGCTTCTGTTCCTGCAGGAGAGACATATGATTAATCTGAAAATGAAAAATACTTCTTATGAAGAAAATGACTCAAGAAGTCAAAAGGAATTAAGTAGTGGGGAGGGATGCATTTTAGATAGAGCAATCAGGCAAAGCTCAGGGGACATTTGACCAGACACCTGAAAGTTGTGAAGGACTGAATCAAGCAAAGATCTCTAGAAAAAAAGTAAAAGAAGTAGGAAGTAGGAAGGCCCAGAGGCCCAAACAAGCTTGGTGTGTTTGTAGAAATAGTTGGAAGGATAGTGTCGCTGGAGCAGTGGTAGGGGTACAAGATGAAGCAAGACAGAAGAGTGTGTAGTCCTTAAGCCAAGGTAAGGACGTTCAGACACATTCTGGGCTATGGGGTAACAAACATGGTCTAATTTATATTGTAAATATATCACCCTGACTTCTATGTAGAGACTGGTTAGAGTTTGGTAGAAGCAGGCTGACATTTAAGAGACTACTGCAGTAATTCGGGTGAGAGATAATGGTGACTTGAACTAGGGTGGTAGCAGTAGAGGTTTCAAGAAGTGGTCAGACTCAGGATATATTCTGAAAGTAAATCTAACAGTTCTTAGATGTAGAATGTGAGGGAAAGCGGAAATAAGAATGTCTTAGATTTTAGTCATCTACTAAGATGGGGATTAAAGGATAACAAGATTTCTGGTAGGGCTTGGTTAAGTTTCAGGTGCATAATTGCCATCCCAGGGGATATAGGTCATTATGGCAGATAAGCATATATGAAGCTCAAAGAAGCAATCAAGGATGCAAATATAAGTTAAGGTCATCAGTTATACATAGAAGTTTAACAGACTGGACTGTTTTTAAACAAAGTGGGACAGTCATTTCTTTTCAAACTGAATTATTTTCTCTGGGAGTTAAACCTGTGACCTTCTAAACTACACTGGCACCTGTAGTATAAGCTTTTACTACAGAAAATGTATATAAAAGGAAATACTGACCCTACAGCTTTTCAAATGTCCTTGGGATGGGTACATGAAATAATTGTGAAAAATACATTAGATGATGCATGAGGTCTTTTAGAATATAATTTTAAAAATCTTATGACTTAGAAATGATCATTTTCAGCTTTTACTGCTTTCTTTCTTGAAATTGTTGTCTTTCTTCAATTTGTAAAGTTGTTGGAAAGTTGAGTTGTAGCAGAAAAAAAGAAACAGAACTTTGAGCTTCATATTTGCCATTGAACTAGTTATATGACTGAATATCAATTGTTTAACTGCAGAACATTAGTTTTCTTATTTGTAAAAAGGCAATTAATTTACTTCAAAGGTCTTTTGTTTAAGTGAAATAGTGTATGTAAAACCATTTCATAAATAATAATATTATACATGAGAGGTAAATAAATCATGGAATAGTGTCTACATACTTTTCTGTTGGTAAATATTATATATCCAGTAATCAAGAACTCAAGGCAAATGGTAATTATGCTAACCTCACTATGACAAATTAGTGAAAAAGTATTTGTTTGTGTGTGTGAAAAGTACTTTAAGCTCAAGAACATAAAGTCTAAAATTCTTACCTTTTTTTTCAACTTGTTTATCTGGTGGTATTAATTTCTTTCTTTTTCTGGAGCTGTTAAGTTGATTGAATTTATCTTTTTTTCTTTTTCTTTTTTTTTTTTTTAAATCTTTGATAGGAGTAAATCGGGCAGTTATTACCATGGGATCTTTCGGCACCTCTATAGCATCATGCAAGGAAAAACAATTTAGTAGGAATAAATGGGTGAGAACTGTAAGACGACATCTGATAATTAAGAAGAAACTGGAATAGAAAAAAAAGGAGTAGGAAAGTAAAAATCATAAACTAAATGTTTACAAAAAAACATTAGATTTCAAGTTAGTCTTAAAATATATAGTTACTTTCACATTCTACTTTGGGATGAAATATGGTCTTACACTGCCAAATAGTTTTGAAAGCCACAGTAATTTTCTTAAAATTAGCATTACTTCATGATGCTCTCTTTACTGGTGCCTGAAATTTATGTTCAAACAATAACATCTCAGATCCTACATGACTACTGTCATTTTTAACCAGCTTCCCAGTCACTTTAATTTTTTACTGAATAAAATACATTTTATTTTATATATTTTACATATTTAAT
>NW_006440638.1:2884444-2924393 GCF_000325575.1 Pteropus alecto
TATTAAACTATTTACAATAAAAACATTAAAAAGTAAAGAGCAGAAGTTTTTTATTTTAATAAATCTGTCATTTTTTTTTTGCTTTTGTGACAGGAGCTTTTGGTGTTTTATCTCAAAGACCTTTGTCTACTCCAGTTCTGTGAAGATTTTCTCTTAGGTTATCTTGTAGAATTTCTATAATGTTTTTGCTTTTATATTTATATTTGTGATTTGTTTCAAGTTAAATATATTTTTTAAAGTTAAATTAATATTGCATTTCTGGAATAAATTCCACTTCATAATAATGTATTATTTTTATATATAGCTAGGTTTGATTTACATTATTTTGGTGAGAATTTTTACATCTATGTTCATGAGGGATATTCACTGTTGTTTTGTTTCCTGGTAATGTCTCTGTCTGGCTTTAGAGTATTAGGATAATGTTGGTCTTGTAAAATGAGTTAGAAGTTTTCATTACCACTATTTTCTGAAGAAGTACATATAACATTAATGTTGCTATTCTTTTAAAATTTGCTTGAATTTATCAGTCCAACCATGTGGGACTGGTATTTTCTTTAGGGAAAGTTTTTAAACAATAATTTTTTTTTTTTTAAACAGAGTTATTCATATACTTATTTTCTACCCTGTGCCAGTTTTGTTAATTTGGTCTTTCAGAAACTTTCAATTTTCTCTAAGTTGTCATTTTTTTTTTGGCAAAATATGTCATTGTTCTTTTAATGTATATAGGCTCTGTAGAGTTTTTTCCTCTTTCCTTCCCGTCTTTGGCAATTTTTGTCTATCTTCATTTTTTTATTTTTGATCAGTTTATCAAGAGATTTATCACTTTTATTGATCTTTTTAAAGAACTACCTCTTTGTTCAGTTAACTTTCTCTATTTTTTAAAAAATTTAATTCATTAATCTGTTCCTTACTTCATTCCTTCTACTTATGTTTAGTTTAAATTTTTGTTTAGCTTTTCAAAATATAAGCTTAGATCATTGATTTGTAAATGTTTCCTCTTTTCTAATATTAGCATTTAAAGCTATAAATTTCCCTCAAAGAACCACTTTAACTGCATCCTACAAATCTTAATGTGTTATTTTTGTTATAGTTCCAAAATATTTCATTTCATTCAGCTGAACATTTTTTTCTAATTTACCTTGTAATTTATTCATTTAATCATGGGTTATTTTGAACTGTGTAGTATAATTCTCACATATTTAGGTACTTATTTCCAGATAAATTTTGATATTGTTTTCTAATTTGATTTCATAGTGGTGAGAAAATACATGATAGATGACTTTGATTATTTTACACTTATTAGAATTTAATTTATATCTTATTATCATTTATCTATAAATATTTCCTGTGCATTCAAAAAGAACATGTATTCTTTTTTGGGTGTAGTTTTCTATATTTCAATTAAATAGAGTGATGTTGTCCATGTCTTCTATAAAATGATTTTCTGTCAACTTATTTTATCAATTGCTGAATCGAGTTAAAATCTTCAAGTATAATTATGAATTAATTTATTTTTCCTTTCAGTTCTTAGTTTTCACTTCATGAATTTTAAAGCTCTATTACTAGGTATATACCCATTTAGGATTGTTATGTCCTCTTGATGAACTGATCCTTTAATTATTGTGAGATGACATTCTATACTTTGGTAATATCATTTGACTTGAAGTTTATTTGGTCTGATATTAATATAGTCACTTTAGCTCTTTTATTACTTAAAGACTCACCATTGTCTTTATATTTAAAGTGATTATTTTGGAAACCATAAAGTCTGCCCTTGCTTTTTTATCTAGTCTGACAATCTCAGCTTTCTAATTGGATTGTTAGAACATTTGTACAGATCCAAATTTCTATCTCATATTATTTTTATTCAGCCTAAAATAACTTCCCTTATAATTTCTTGTAGTACTGGACTATTAGTGATATATTTTCTTAGCTTTGCTTGTTCCAAAAATGTCTTTACTTTTCCTTCATTTTGAAGGATATTTCAACTAGAATCTGATTATAGTTTTTTCCAGAACTTTGATGTTTTTCCCATTGCCCTCCAGCTTATATTGTTTTTAATAAGAAATCAATATTAATTCTTATCCTATTAATTCCACTGCATGTAAAATGCCTTGTCTTTGGCTCATTTAAAATTTTTCTCTTTATCATTGATTTTCAACAATTTTATATCCCTTGGTATGGTTTTCTTGGGGCTCATTGAGTTTCATGCAGTTGTGAGTATATAATTTTCTTCAAATTTGAAAAACATTCACCATACGAACAAACAAAACAAACAAACTCACAAACATAGATAACATTTTGATGGTTGCCAAATGGGAAAGGGGTTGAGGAAGTAGGTGAAAAAGGGGGAGGGATTAAGAAGTACAAACTAGTAATTACAAATAGTCATGGAGATATAAAGTATAGCATAAGAAATATAGTCAATAATATTGTAATAACTATGGTGTCAGGTGAGTACTAGGATTTATAGGGGTGAGAGTTATATAAATGTCTAATCACTATGTTGTACACCTGAAACTAATATAACATTGTATCCCAACTATAACTGAAAAAATAAAAAATATTAAAAAAAAAAAAACATTCACTGTGATTTCATCAAAACTTTTCTTCCTCCCCTCCTTCTGGGACACCATTTATATTTATGTTAGATTATTGGCTATTGTCCCACAGCTCACAGAGTGAGTGTGTTCATTTATTTTCAGCCTCTTGCTATCAGTGCTTTGAAAAATTTTTATTGCTATACATTTAAGTTCATTGATCTTTTATAGAGTACAATCTTCCATTAAGCCCTTTTTTTTTTCATTTTAGATACTATTTTTAGATCTAGATGTTCATTTTAGTTCTTTTTCATATCTTTCAATCCTCATTTTCATGTTTTCCTCTAAATCTTTCAAAATATTTATAATTGCAGTTTTAAAGAATGCATGTGCTAATTTCAACACCTATTTTATATTTTTTTTCCTATTATCTAATTGCACTCCTACTTATTAGTCACTTTTACCTGCGTGTCTACTAATTTTGAACCAATGCTAAATATGATGATCTTCACGTTGTTGAGTCTGAATATTTTAGTCTTCCTTTAAAGAATGTTGAGCTTTTTTTTGTAGCACAGTTATTCATTCAAGGACTTTTTAAAAGCTTTGTTCATAAAGTGCTAGAATAGCTTTAATATGAACACATTTTGGCCCTGTTACTATGGTACGACCCTTTGGGGGTTCTTCCTGAATGCCTTAGTATTTCAACAATGCTTCTCCACTCTGGCTGATCTGAATTTAAACATCTCTGAGGCCTGTTCAGGCTCTCTCTTTCTGTTTTGGAGTCTACAAAGTGCCTCCAGTTAGAAAAGTAGAATGATTGTAGGACTCACTTCATTTGTTTCCCTTCTCTTTAGGATCACATTCTTTTGCTACTTGTTTTTCAAAGTCTGGAAACAGTTGTTTTCTATATTTTGTCCAAATTTTTAGTTTAGTGGGAACATTAGTCCTGTGCTTGTTACTTGCTGTTTTCTTTTTTGTCTTATTTTAAAGTAAAATAAAATTACAGAAAAACACACCAAAGAAAATGAAGCTTAATGAATTACTATGAGTAATTCATAGTAATGCTATGGATCTAAATGTTTCTGTCCCCTAAAAACTTATATGTTAAAATCTTAACCCTCAAAGGTGGTGGTATTAGTAGGTAGGGTCTTTGAGTGGTGCTAAAGTCATGAAGGTGGAACCCTCATGAATGGGATTAGTATCTTATAGAAGAGGTTCTGGAGAGCTCCCTAGCCTTTTCTGCCTACCAAAGATATAAAAGTCTGGAACTCACCCAGAAGAAGGTGCTTGTTCGACCATGCTGGTACTGTGATCATGGACTGTGACCTCTAGAACCGTGAGAAAAACATTTCTGTTGTTATAAGCTACCCAAGCTGTAGTATTTTGTTATTGCAGCCCAAATGGTCTAAGACAATACCCTTATAACTACCACCCTAGCCAAGAAATGGAAATTGGCTAGCCATCCTAGAAGCCTCTCTGTGTGCCCGTTCCTGCTCACAGCCCCCTCCCACCCATATTCATTATCTCAACTTTTATAATACTAATTTCCTTGGAGTTTTTAATCAACCACATAGGCATCCCTAGACACTAAAATTTACTCTTACCCATTTTTTTTTCTATTTCCTGCAAACTTTCTTCAGGATCTAGAAGTTTGTAAAACTACATTTTTATCCCTTTGATAAGACTATAATCTTTCATCTGAAGGCAGATATAACTTGTTTTCACTAGATTTTGATGTTAGTAGGCATTTGTGCTCAATGCCTAGACTCATTAATTCATTGCTGTTCACAAAACAGTGATATCTTAAAGTTGTTATTTATTAGATGGAACAAGTTTATGAAAATACATTCCCTCATTTACTATTTACCAACTGGTATTGTTAATTTAGGAAGGGTGAAATGAATGCTTGCTTCTTTCCTCTTATTTATAACAATGATTTGTGACTATATTAGTTTGCTATGGCTGCTGTAACAAATTACCACAAACTCGATGACTTAAAAAAACATGTTATTCTCTTACAGTTCAGGAGGCCAGAAGTCTAAAATGAGTCTTATGGAGTTAAAATCAAGGTTTCAGCAGGGCCACACTCAATCCAAAGGCTTTGGGGAGAATCTCTTTATTTTCTAGAGACTAGAGTTGCATTCCTTATAATCCTTCACTCATAACCTTTTCCCATTTTCTTTCTGACTGTTTCTATTACATTGTCTTCTTTTCTGTCCATAGTCAAGTCTTCCTCTGCCTTCCTCATGAGTATACTTGTGATTACATTTAACACTCAGATGATAATTAAGAGTAGTCTCTCTACTCAATATCCTTAATACATCTGCAAAGACCCTTTTTCCACATAGAGTAAAACTCATAAGAACTGGATATCTTTAGAGGCCTACCACAGTGCCCAATGAAGTCTTTAAAAGTATTATTTAATGTTATTATGAACTCACAAATTTAATTATGAACTCACATATATGATTGTTTTAAATCCATTGTAATTTTTATACAATGTATGGTCAGTGAGGGCCTCAATTTGACTTCCAAATCTTTATTGAAATATAATAATTAGTTGCTCATATTTATATTGTACAATTCAATGAGCTTCTTTTTCAGTTGTAGTTGACATACAATAATATATATTTCAGTTGTACAGCATAGTGATTAGAGATCTATATAACTCACAGTGATCACCACAATAATCTAGTACCCCACTTCCCCTTACATATTTATTACATCATTGTTAACTATTTTCTTTATGCTACACTTTATATCTCCTTGTCTATTTTTTAACTATCCATGTGTACTTCTTAATCCCTTTGCCTTTTTTCACTTTTCCCCAAACCCCCTTACATCTAGTAACCCTCAAAATATTCTCTGTATCTACGAATTGGTTTCCATTTCTTATTACTGTTGTTTATTTTGTCCTTTAGATTCCACATGTATGTGAAATCATGTTATTTGTCTTCTATCTGATTTACTTTATTCAGTGCAATACATGCAGGGTCCATCAAGGCAATATCTTTTTCCATCCCTTTCCTTTTAGTCTGTGTGTCTTTTAATCTGAAGTAAGTTGCTTGTAGGCAGCATACGTAGGGGTCGTGTTTTCTTATCCATTCATCCACTCTATCTTTTGGTTGGAGCACTTAATTCTTTTCCACTTGAGGTACTTGTTGGTAGGTATGTAGTTATTAACATTCTTTATTCATGTTTTTGATACATGTTTTTTCTCCTTAAAGAAGTCCCTCCAACATTTCCTATTATACTGGCTTGGTGATGATGAATTCATTTAGCTTCTTTTTGTCTCGGAAGCTCTTTATCTGTCCTTTGACTCTAAATGATATCTTTGCTGGGTAAAGTATTCTTGGTTGTAGATCCTGGGTTTTCATCAGGTTGAATATTTTGTGCCAAACCCTTTCCTGCAAAATTTCTGTTGAGAAATCGGCTACCAGTCTTATGGGTGCTCCCTTGTAGGTAACTGATTTTCTCTTGCTGCTTTTTAGAGTCTCTCTTTGTATTTAACCTTTGGCATTTTAATTGTAATGTGTCTTGGCGTGAGCCTCTTTGGGTTCATCTTTTTGGGGGATTCTCTGAGCTTCCTGGGGTTGAATATCTATTTCCTTCACTAGGTTAGGGAAGTTTTCCATTATTATTTCTTCAAATAATGTAATTTTTCTTGTTCTTGTTCTCCCTCTTCTCCTTCAGGTATCCCTATGACACGGATGTTTTCTACATTTACTTTTGTCCAATAAGCTCCTTAAATTAGAACCTTGGCTTCTTTTTTCCTGCCATTCTGATTGGGTATCCTTGGCTTCCCCATCTTCCATATCGGTGGTTTGATCCTCTTCTTTATCCACTCTATTGATTCCCTCTAATATACTCTTTTATCACAGATAATGTATTCTTCATTTCTGAATGGTTCTCTTTTATAATTTCCATTTCTATTTTTATGTTTTTTATCACTTTGTTAATGTTCTCACTGAGTTCATCTATACTTCTCTTCATTTCATCGAGCATCTTTATAACCAGTGTTTTGAACTCTGTATCTGTTAGATTGCTTGACTCCATTTTTCCTGGATCTCTGTTCTGTTCTTTCATATGGTTTTTGCTTATTTGTCTTCCCATTTTGGCTGCCTTGCTGTATCTGTTTCTATGTACTAAGCAAAGCTCCTAAGTCTCCCAGTCTTATTAGTGTGGCTTTGTGTAGTAGGTATCCAGTGGCACAGTCCTGAGAAGGGTCTAGCTGCAGGCAAAGTTAAACCCCAGGCTGTGCCTCTCTGGGGCCACCTATTAAGATTCAGCAAGCAATTTACAGATGTTGTGCTTATAGTTGCTTCAAGAAACCACACCAGAAAATGAGGCCAGCTGCCACCAGTGTGAGTCTTAGAGCTGCTTGGCAAGGACCATGGAACTCATCGAGGATACAACTGGATGTGGTTTGGATAGGGCTACAAGTTGGGGGAGACAGTTTCAGGGAATCTTCCGTGTGGAGCAACTGTTATCCAGTTTGATGACATCTCAGCCATGGCAGTGCTGCCTGTGCACACTGGGTGGGGGAGGGGCTCAACAGAGGAACAGTGAGTATCTCTGGCACTTCTGCCAGGGAGAGAGCCTCACCTCTGGCCCTCACTCCAACAACTCAGTGTTCCCTTGTAAGTCCCTGGTGTCTCCCAAGCAGCTGACCCAGCACTGGTGCTCAGAGTGAGTGAGTCCGTTACCATAAAAGTCTTGTTACAGACATGGCACCTTTAAGAGGCATCTGCAGCTGCCGACTGCCACTGCTGTCCCACTCAGCCACTCAGGACCAGGCAGCCTTGTTCTTTGCCCCCTCCTACCTCCTACTGTTGTGGGGTGATTGCCTGTTCCTCTACATAGTTGTAGTGCTTCTGTTCATCTAGACCCCTGGCGACTTTGCTTGCTGTTTGCTCTGTTTCCATCACAACTTTGATTTGGTTGCAAAAGGTGATGAAGAAAGCCTCCATCCTCTATGCCACTTTGCCTGGGCCACCTGACTTCTGAATCCTTTTGATGTGACCTTTGTAATGTGTTTGTTTCTCTGCTATATAGTATTTCAAGATGTTCAAGTACATTTTCTGCTGGGGATCTGGAATCAGTCATTTCTTAAGGAAGCCAAAGTTTTCAAGATTGTATGTCACAATGATAGTCTAAAAGCTAGATTGTATGTCACAACAATAGTCTAGAAGATTGTATGTCACAACAATAGTCTAGAAGCTAGAGTTGATATCTGCTACTATAGTTACCTTTTTCTAGGATTTTACAAATTCAGACCTATAGGTTTTTACTTAACCTTTTAAATTTTACATCTGTATTTCCTTTCTTCCACACTGAGGATCTTTGTTCTCAGGGTCACAAGAAATGATAGATTTAGAATATATCATAATTACTCGGTTGCTTTATTCCACTCATACTTTATCCCACTTGAATATCTTAAATATGTTAATCTATTTCTTCTTGAACAAAGCATTGTTGTTAAAGAAAAAAGAACCTAGAAAAAAGAACAAAAATACTTTTGTTGCCCTTATGAAATATGTGTTCTATTTCCTAGATTCTCAAATATTTTTTCTTTTTTTTAAAGTCTTGTAATTTTACTAGAATTTATTTTCACCATCATTGTTCTGAATTGATATTCTCAGATAGCAGTGTATTTTACAATAATAGTCTCAACAAGTTTTGAATATTTGTTCTATTCCCTAGATTTCCTTTTTTTAGGTTGAATCTATTTTTTATATACCCAATATTTTCTCTCAATTCCTTTTTATTTCCATTTTGTTTTTGTTTTAAAATTCCCTTCTTTTAATCAACTATTTGTAGTAAGGCATCATTTGTTGTGTTTAGTGTGTGTGTGTGCATGTGTGTGTTATGTTTTCTAGTTTATTCATCAGTTTTTTTTTTTTTAGCTATATCAGCTATTTCTGAGTTTTTCTAATTCTTTTGTTTTTTCATATCTTGTCTCTTCTTAATGTCTTTCAGCTCATTTCAAAATGGTATTTTCAATTTGCATATATGTTGCATATATCTTTCTAGTGTGGTTTATTTGCCTTCACGGTTATTCTCTTATTGTCATTTTTTCTTATAGTTATTTGTATGGTATTTGACTTCAATGGTTATCAATGCTTATTTTTATGTGGATCTAATTTTTATGACTTCTTAGATTTAGTCTTCTTAGATTGCTTTTCTTATGAGCTCCTTTCTCTGTTGTTTTCATGTTTGTAAATCTATGATGGCTTGTTTGGTACAGTTTCCAGTTCTGTTTCCTTCTCTCTTTTTCCTGGACCTTCATTTTCTTTCATCTCAGTTGTTTCGATGGTGAACAATTTTGTTTCATCCCAGAAGTTTCTCTTCAGTTTGAGGCCTTGCACTTGAAGGGAGCCCTACTGGGTCAGTTATGAGAATTTATGGGAACTAGCCAGCTCTTAAGACTTATCTCTGATTATTGGAATATGCTAAATCTCTCCCAGCTTTAACTGCTATTCATGAATCAAATTGCCATGATTTCCAGCTTGTGAGGATACCCTGTTGTCTTGTTTGTTTACAAATACTGTTTTTTACTTTATTATCTGGTTGCAATGCCTGTTTTTATGTGGGAAGTCAAAAGATCTCAAACCTATGCTACCTTTTCCATCATCACTTTCTCAGAATCCCACATAATTATTTAAGTGATATAATTTAATATAAAAAGTTCTAAAAGGCATAACAAGAAACTACTAGAAGCAACTACCACATCCAGAGCTGGGAGACCAAAGGAGGGTGTACTGCCTGGCTAGTGCTGGCATTTCTGAGTTTAGATAAGGAGACTCTTGGGATTGAGTACTAAGAGAAACTAAAGTGACCATTGGTGTCACTTTCCCTGAAGTGTCACAATCAGCCTGGTGTTTGAGGATCTGCAAACTAAAGGCAACTACTGCTATAAGGAAATGTTATTGCCAACAGTGAAACTTTGCTGGGATGATGCTAACAGGAACAGAGCAAATGAAAAAAAAAAAGAATAATTTCTTTTCCATTTTGTTTTATCATCACACTTTATTGCCCCCTATTGCCAGAGCCTAACAGGAAGCAACCTGACAAATCAAAAATGCAATTTTCAGAGTTCTAGTTTCAGCATCACAAAGCAAAATAGAGAAGGTAAATTTGAAACTGCCTTATAACTATTATATTCTCTTTGTAAACTGGGTGTTTATCATTGAATATTTTTACCTTGTTTGGTAATTATAACCTTAATTTTCATTTTATCTGATATTAATATTGCCTTTCCTTTTTTTGTATGCAGTTTCTTATCTTTTTTGCTATATTTTTTATTTTCAATATTTCACTACTTTGTTTAAATGATTTTTTAAAAGAAATATATTGATAGGGTTCTTTTTTTACCCAATCTGTTTTATATATTTGAGAATTTAATCATTCATATGTTTTATTCCTTTCACCTTTGTCTGCATTTTGAAAATTTTTTCCTTATTTCCCTTTAAATATTTCCCTTATTTAGTTTTCCTGTTTGTTTGATCATAACTATTATTTATCTTTTATTAGGAAACTCTATTGTACTGTTTCATTCAACTGGTGACTATCATTTTCATATACTCAAGGTGAAATCCATATGAAAGTACGGGTTATATAAAGAGAAGATAGCAACTATATGTTTTCCAGGTGCTCTATTCCTTCACTAGATGAGCCATTTAGAACAGTTTTATTTTCCTCTCCTCATCCCCAAACTCCTAGGATTTGCAGATCTATTGTAATTGTCTTTAGTTAGCGTCTGCTATCAGGGCTCGCTTGCAGTATTGCCACTTCAATTTCAAGACTCAAAAGTTAAAACTTATTTTACACCTACTCAACCACTCTGCATTTCTGTATTTCTCTTTAGGTAACAGATGTGTCAGAGCTCATCACTCTTTCATTTAGACTATCTTCCCATGTCTTGATGTATTTTCTTTCATTTGCTTGTTGTTTGATTACAGATTTATTATTTACTATTCACTATTTCCTCAGTTTTACTACTGAGTGATATATTCTATCAATCTTCACTTAATTCCAAACAACTTTCCTTGAAATAGACAATTAAATATCTTTGTTGTTCTAGTTATCGGAGCATAATCCTTTTTCTCAATATAAATGACACTAAATTTTCTTTTAGCTTCTAATAGTATGAGTGAAAAGTCTGTTCTGGTCTGATTCTTGTTCCTTATATTCTTTCTCCATGGAATCTAATTAGACTTTTTTTTATCCTTAAAATTTAACTAGATTATTTCTAATATGTCCATAACAAAATAGTATTAAAAGTCAGTACGTGAAGGAAAAAGTTGAAATATCAACAAAAATGCTAGGACCCTAAGGTATTAATGAATAGATTCTATGACCCTTTCTAATTGTCTGATATCTATACCTCTTCCAGGTAGCCATTTTTGTCTGCTAATTTGTGACTGCTGATATTTTCCTTTCTCATTAGCTGTCCCTGAGGTCTTTTCTTCTCTGTTGACTATAATGCTATTCTTAGAATTTGGCTTTAATTGTGCTACTGTATAAAAGAAAACCATGGTAATTTTTATGTATGAAAAATAGGTTATGGTTGATCTGCTATAGCTGATCGGAACTCTCCTTATCTTCAACATCACTTTTAGTAAATACTTAACTCTTAACTTTTGAGTCTATGGTCTTATTTTCCACAACAGTGTTTTTCTTCATCAATCCTGCCTGAGTGAGCTCTTTTATTCTGCAGAGGAATGTCTTTCTCTACTCCAGGAAATTTTTTTCTTTTTTTTTCTGTAAAATGTTTAATTATTGATGCTACTCCATCTTTAATCTGTCCCCTTTTGGAACTCCTGTTACTACTTACTGTTGAGTCTTCTGTATTTATCATTTCTTTAGTACTTTCCATCCATCTGTATTTTTGTTCTGTGCTTTAAGATTTTCCTCCACTTGATCTTTCATGCTACTAATTCTGATATTTAGTTTATGTACTGAGTTTTTAAGTTTCAAAATCATGATTCAAATCATTGGATTGGGAAAGAATTTAGTCTGGGATACTAGTTAATGCACTCCTAAAATTTCCAGGCAAAATACTCAGGCCTGAAATAAGCATATAAAATCAATGGAAATAAAGAGAGAAATAAATTGTTGTTTTAGTTTGCTGCCATAACAATATACCACAGAATGGGTGGCTTCAAAAACAGAAATTTATTCTCTCAAAGTTCTGGAGACTGGAAGTCTAAAATCAAGATATTAGCAGTGTTGATTTCCTCTGAGGCTTCTGCCCTTGGCTGGAAGATGGCTGAACTTACTGTCTCTACATGTGGCCTTTTCTCTCTATGTGCACACCCCTGGTGTGTATATATGTGTCCAAATTTCCTCCTTTTGACTCACCGTAACAGTCTCATTTTAAGTTAATCATCTCTTTAAAGACCTTATCTCCAAATAAAGTTACATACTGGGGGTTAGGATTTCAACATATGACTTTTCAGGGGGACACAGTTCGGCCCATGACAACTGTCATTGTAAAAATAGATATTGGTTGAAAGTTTTTTTACTCACATCAACTAACTGCCATAACAGATAGATGTCCAACAATTAAATTCAATTCTGACATCAACTCTTGGAGTTGGCATCAGGCTTCACAGGTTTTAGGGCGCAGTCTCATGAGAATGCCCCCATATCAGACGCTGGCCACAAATAGGGTACAAAGCCTACCTACATTTCTGCTCAGCAGACTAAATGTTCAAGGGTTCCCCTGACATTCCCCCTAGGTTTGATAACTCAACTAGAACAACTCACAGAACTCAGGAAAGCATTTTACTTATTATTACTGGTTTATTATAAAAGACATAACACAGGAACTTCCAAATGGAAGAGATGCATGCAGCAAGGTATGGGGATGGCAGCGGTGGTGGTATGGAGCTTCCATACCCTCTCTGGATGCACTACCCTCCTAGCACCTCAGCGAGTTCACCAAGCAGGAAGCTCTCTGAATCCATAATTTAGGAGTTTCTGTGGAGGTGTCATTACATAGGCATGATTGCTTATATTATTAGTCATTAGCAATAAATAATCTTCAGCTCCTCTCCCCATCCTGGAGATTGGGTTTGAAAGTTCCAAGCTTCTAATCATGGATTAGTCTTTCTAGTGACCAGCCCCATCCTAAAGCTATCTAGGGGCTTGTCTTATCACTAAGAAAATTCCAAAGATTTTAGAAGCTTTGTGCTAGTAGCCAGTGGCAAAGACCAAATATTTTTCTATTAGACCACATTTGTGCAAAGAGATGACACACTGGACTATAAGATACTTTTGAACCCTTGATGAATACAGACTGGGAAAAAATGCCTTTTAAGAGTTATAAGTATGCCTGCCTTTTAAGAAGTTAAATTTACCTTTAAATCAGATTGTCTCTTTGTTCTAAGAAAGCCACAAAAATGGGCCTGCAAAGCAAATATAAATAAAATATCTACCTATTATTCCTGGGAAAACTTCAAGTGTCTTGAATGTAAATGTCTTAGAGAAGCTAAGAGTTTTATAAGTTGACTGTATCTGGGTATCAAGTGTCTGTAGTTTGTTTTCCTTGGGAAGAGTATCTTTTTCTCTTTGGATTTGGATTGCCATGTATATTACTGCTGTCCTTTTTCTCTGAACGGTTGCTGTTATAACTCGTGTTGTAAGGTGAACAACTCTAAGAAGAGAAGCAGACTGGAAAAGTGACAATATAAATCAGTTGGAAACCCAGCCATCTTTGGGGACCAAGCGAGTGACATAAATGTTTGTGAAACTGTTCATTCTAAGACCATATTTAGTGGTGGGTCGTTCAGTGGTAAACTGAAAAGCTTGTGTCTTCTCAAGGAATGAAATTCCCCCACAAAATTTTAAATACGCTGAAGTAAGTTTAGTTGCCAGCCATTATGGAGCAACAGGGACCAGATTTATCCTCCCATCATAACAAATGGAAAACTGTATAAAATATATAAAACAATGGTTTTCAGACAATGTATAATAGTCAGTACAGGACAGTGATTAGAGACCCTGTAAAAAGGAAATAAGGAAGGTAAGTCCTATTTTTCCCAAGCTTATTTATGGGGTTTCCAATTTGTAGAATATTGAGGGGTACCCAAAAGAAGTCAACAATCACACTAAATTGAGGAAACAGAGTTTGGTGTCTAGGGAGGCCAATTTTTTAGAATTTGCAAGATACATGTTGAAGAAGCAGCAGCTACATATAGAGAGTACTACAGAGATCTGCATAAGGTTGACCTAGAGTCTTTTGTTGAGGACTTATCTGTAAATATGTGTGCGGGAACTATCAGAAATCAGGAAAAGAACTACTGGAAAGAAGGAAGCAGAAAAATCATTAACTTTCTCATAATCTGGGAATAGTTTATGGAAAGGCTGTCTAATACATGAGGCATCCAATACACTGGACATGGGATTGAATTTTCAGAGAGGCATTACCTTAATACAGGGGCCAAACTACTTCTTAACTAAAGGCTACTCTGACCCATCCTACAAAATTTAAAACAAGCCTCAAGAGTATGAGACTAATTTCAAGTAGTTTCATTGCATCTCAAAACAAACCCCAATAATATTTAAATAAATACACTAAAATCTAGCATCTGTCAATAATATTCAAAATCCCGCTAGCCAGTAAAATTTAGCAATCATACAAAGAGGCAGGAAAATATGACCCATAATAAATATTAATTTAATAGAAATAGACACAGAAATGACACGGGACATTAAAGTTACTATATATTCTACATGTTCGAATAGAAGAGAGGAAAGGGAAATATAGACAAGGGAAATATAGATATGTAGAGTTGAAAAATACATGATATGAAATGAAAAAAATATATACTAGATGGGATTAACAGCACATTAGATACAACAAAAGAAAAGACTAGTGAATTTGAAGATATAGCAATAGAAACTATGCAAAATGAAACAGAGAAATAAGACTGAAAAAAAATTCAATAAAGTATCAGTGAACTGTGGGAAAACATCGAGTAATCTAGCACAGGGGTCCCCACTGGTTTAGCATACACATAAGGAATCACAGAATGATGATACTTGAAGAAATCATAGGTAAAAACTTTCTAAATTTAATGAAAAGTGTAAATCTACATATCCAAGAAACTCAATGCCACCCAAGTAAAAGAAACATGAAGAAAACCACACTAAAACACATAATAATCATATTGCTGAAAAGCAGTGGTAAAGAAGAAAATCTTAAAAGCAACCAGAGAAGAAAGGCCCATTATATACAGAGAAACAAAGCTATAAATAACAGCACACTTCTTCTCAGAAACTATGCAAGGCAGAAAATAATGGAGCAAAAATCTTTTTCTAAAAAACGTTGATCTAGAGAAAATATTTCAAAAATTGAGATGACAGACTTTTTCAGACTAAACACTTGAGAAATTTCATCACTACAAAACTACAATACAAGAAATGTTCAAGGAAAAAGTACAGAATAAAAATGATACCAGATGGAAATTTGAATTTACACAAAGGATTGAACAACATGGGAAATAGATGGATCATTGACTTTAAAAAGATTAGAATTACTTTCTCAACCTACAGCTGTACTATGTTTAAAAGATACCAAAAAAAGATGAAACTGAGATATCAAGAGTCCTCTGACTTATGGAAGAAAATAATCTAAAGAAACTGGATACAATGTAAATTAATAAATGTATAACAAAAATATATTTTTCTTGGCTTTATAGATGTTAATAATTTACCTTGTATCTTATGTAACAAAAATTTTTCAGACAAGTTGTAGTTTCATTTTGAGATCAGTTTTTTAAAAAAAAGAACTGAACATTTAAAAATAGATGATAAGCACATTAAAATTGAACATTATTTATTCTAGCTTTTGAAATTAGAAATGAAAAAGCCACTGAAACATTTTACAGAATGAATTACTGTATTGTACCTGGAGCACACATATTATTAATAAAGCTATGTGACAATATAATACTTGCTAGATGAAAAGTCAGTAAAATAAATCATGGAAGTTCAGTTTTCCAAATTTACAGTAACTTTTTAAAGATTTAACTGAAATCATGAAACATATCTTGTCTGCAGAATTGTCATTTAACCTTAAAAAATGGGCAGGGCTACAGATTTTGCTGGACTTGCTATTTTGCCTGTATCTGTCTGGTATCAGAACCAACTAATTGTCAAAGATCTTTTATTTGAATGATTGCCAGTAAATACAACTTATATGAAATAAAGTATTAAATAACCTTTTTGAATTTCATAGTTTATTTTGGAAAATGCACAATGACATTTGCATCGATGATGCAAAAGCAATGGTAAATAAAACTGCTAGCATGAATTAAGTCATTGTATTCTACCCTGCCACACAAATGTTGGAAAAGAAAAAAAAGGTTTTAAGAATGTCTTTGAAAAAACTTAGGGAAAACCATTAATTTTATTGAGTACATGTCCTTTTAACATTTTATGTGATGAATAGGAAATATACGTAAATTATTTCCGCTATATACTAAAATACATCTTCGGAAAAAAGCACGTTCTATGTCTTTTGGGTTGCAAGCTCGAACAGCTGCTTTTTACCCAGCACACTATTTTTACTTGAAACAATGACTGACAAACTATGATTATTTAGTGTGAGTACTAAACAGTTTCTTTAACAGAAATGAAGCCTATTAATACAAGGAAAAGGGATGAAAAATTTGGTGCCAGGGATAAAAATCAAACCATAGCTAGGCAGAGGCACATCTAAGTTGGTGGAAGCTGAAGTTTATACACTAGTGAATTGCAGTGTGTAGGGGGGAAGGGTTCATATTTAAGAATTTAAAAATACAGAATTAGGCATAAAGTGAATATTTTTAGAATGAGAATATGACAAATTACTGGAGGACTGGCAATTTAGGTCCCTTTCTTCTGAGATCTTTTTAGGCAATTTAACCAGAAACATTTACATAGAAATGCTACTGTCTGCAACTTGGCTTCCTCACTGCACCTAGAATCCAACTACTGCTCCTAGAAACTCCCAGCAATTACAGGGTCCCATGAAAGTGAGGAGACCTGAAGCTTAAGCCTCATTAACTGCACAATAATTCACTTCTACTCTCATTATTTCTATTAAAGCATGATGCTTCTCATGTTATCTCATAAATGTAAACTTGGCTGATGAAAGAAAACACTTGTGTACGACTTATATTTTACAAACTGAAAATGCCTACATAACTAGTGTGTAGATTAAGTAGAACTGTGTCCGTATCCCAGAAGTCCTTGTGCACCTTCCAGTCAATATAATACCTTTTGTACGGCCTAAAGATAACTGATTTCTAATTACTGATCTTGTACTTTATCTAAGTGGAATCACATAGAATGTACTTTTGTGTCTGTCTTTTCCTCAACATTTTGTTTGTGAAATTCATATTGTTTTGTATAGCTAGCTGTAGATCATTAATTTTCATTGCTGTATCGCATTCCACTGTGTGAAGGTACCATAGTTTATTTATTCTTTATTAATGGACATTTGAGTATTCTTCAGTTTTTTGCTATTATGGATATTGTTGATATGAATATTCTTATATCTTGGTGAATGAATGCATGCATTTTCCTTGGGTATACCTAGAAATAGAATTGATGGGTCATAGGGTATGCATATGTTTACCTTTAGTAGATACTGCCAGTCTTCCAAAGTGGTTGTTCTAATTGACATTCCCACCAGTGTATAAGAGGTATGACTGCTGACTCTAGCATTGCCCACCTTTTTCATTTCAGCTATCTAGGCAAGCTACATATGATAACATATCATGGCTTTAATTTATCTTAGGCTGAGTTTAACTAATGAAGATGCGGTTTGTATATCTTCTTTTTTTAAAGTGCTTTTTGTTCTTGCCCCCACCTCTTAATTGGATTTGTTTTGTATTGATTTGTATGAGTTTTTTACATCAGGGGTCCCCAACCCCTGGGCCGTGGACTGGTACCGGTCTGTGGCCTGTTAGGAACTGGGCCACACACCAGGAGGTGAACGGCGGGTGACCAAGCAAAGCTTCTTCTGTATTTGCAGTCATTCCCCAGCGCTAGCATCACTATCTCAGGTCCACCTCAGATCATCAGGCAGTAGATACTCATAAGAGCACTGGTCCCTAGTGCCAACAAGTTTGGGGACCACTGCTTTACATAATCTGAATGCTAGTCTTTGGCAATATGTGTACTGGAGATATTTTCTACTTTATGAATTGCTGGATCATTCTCTCAATGAATGAAAGTTCTTAATACAAGACGATCATTTTTTATCCTTCTGGCAAGAGCTTTTGGCATTTACTACCTGTATGTAGTAAAAACTTAACATTGTTCAAAGAAAGGTATGGCCCTTGCCCCTGGCTTCTGGGAAGTAACCTGTAAGTCCTTTGAATGTCTTGCCTCATAAGAGTGTCACTTGTTTACTTGGGGGGGGCATTAAGCCATGCCAAACAGTCTAAACTAACAATGGTGGGGGCCTTGGGACATGTAGTATCACAATGTTGTCTGGAGGAACTGGAGAATAAGGTCAGCAATGTGGGAAGAGAGCCACACCCCCCGCCCCACCCCCACCACAAACCCCTGCACACTAAGGCTTTTTGAGTTTCACTGGCTGACAATATTCTGTGTGCATTGTTGCTGGAAGAAGCAAGCACGTTCATACAACTCCACTGAAGAGGACAACTGAAAGCTCTCTGTACTTGATCTTTCTTGCCCCCTGCTCTACATACCTTTACCTGCTGCTGATTTTAATCTGTATTATTTCACTGAAGTAAACTGTAATCATGCTTTGCTGGGTTCTGTTGTAGTAAATTATTAAACCTGATGATGATCTTGGGGATTTCTCCAATCACAGCCTATTAAAGGTCATTCAGATGCTTTCCTATATTTCATTTTAAAAGCTTTATTATTTTTTCATTTAAATTTGTAATCCCTCTAGAATTGACTTTGGTGTGTGAAGTACAGATCAAGATATATATATTTTTTACATATGATGTTCATTTGATCTTGCATCATTTATTAAAAAAAACACCAAGAACTGCACTGCTTAATCATTTTTGTCATAAATCAGCTGATCACCTGTGTATCTATTTTTACTATTAGTTTAAGTCCTCTAGCTTTTCCTGTTTTTCAAGACCGACTTGGTTATTCGGGGCTCTCAGATATTTACATTTTTAAAAATTAATGGTAGTGTATTTTATATACATGTGTATAAAGAACCTAGAAGAATCTACAAACTATTAGAAAAAAAAAGTAACACTGTTGCTGTGGTGAATATTCAAAAATAACTATTTCTGTTTATCAGCAATAATTAGAAAACAAAATAGAAAGACAGGCTAATTTTTTTTAGAAAAATATTTCTCTATGACTTTTAAAAAGATCTTTAAAATTTGAAAGTAATTTTTAAAATTTTCTAGTATTCTCTCTGAAATTTTCTTTGCAATTATTTTAAGAAAGAAACAAGTAATTGTAATTTATTGGTAGTCATTTTGGTAGAAATATACATTCCAAAACATGAATAAACATATATATTATGATTTAATAATTTTTATAGGAAAGTTTTTACTATTTACTATTGGTTATCTCTTTGATATTTGAGACTTTAACACTGAAATTTTTTTCTTCTCTTGGTATTGGAGGTTACAATTGTCTTTCATTATCTATAGTTCAATAATAAGTACTAGTGTCTTAAAAACTTAGGAACCAAAACCTAATAAAAAAAAGTTTTATATGCCCTTATATGGAATTTAAAGCTTCTTTTAAAACAAATTCTAGAACTTCAATTACTGTATTTACTACTAAGTCCGCAAACTGATAACTGCAATTAGGGACTACCTTATCTTAGAATGATATAACATTTGTAAAAATGTAAATTATGACACTCCAGTTTAATCCACTAAATTGCTAATTTTAGTTTGTCAGCAACTTCTAATGATCTCGCTCTTGTGATTAATCAGCACACAATATATTTTACTCATCTATAATTGTTCTATTTTCTAAGTAGCAGGCAAAAGTTCAACAAAGCTTAATTATAATAAAATGGGTAATATTTCTATTCCATTTTATTATTTAAAGTTTTAATTCCTGACTTCTCAAAAAATAATTAGAGCTCTATTATTTCCTGAAAAAAAGGGAAAGCCCTGTATATCAGTGTATTTACTACAGAAGTTATAGGGAGGGCAGCATAAGGATAGAAAAGTAAGTACTAAATGATGTATCAATTCAGACAGACAAGTGCATCAGTTATATCTCTAAAATGGGAAATCCCTATGTGAACCTGTAGTTCTATTGGCCATGCTCTCTAATTAGTTTACACTGGATAAGACATCTCTACAGCTAGTTCCTGTGACATTGTGATTTTATAAGAAATATATATTTGATATCCATCTCAGGTTCCTGGCTCATGGCTCCCCCAAATTTAGAATTCTGTGAGCAATAAGACCAATGAGAGCATCTTGTTATACCTGTTCTCTTGTCCTCAGTTCCTGAAATGGCTTCAGGGCCATCAAGGTGAAGTAGATGTCTTGCCATTCATAACAAGCCCCTTTCATCACAATTGGGTTTATGTTAATGAGGTAACTTTTGGAAAGCACCTAAGGGCTGGTTGTCAGGGAAACCAATCTTGAATAAAAGGTTGAAACTTTCAGTCCCACTCTTTGATGAAGAGGGGAGGGGAGAGGGTCTGAAGGTTAAATCAATCACCAATGGCCAATAATTTAACCAGTCGTGAATATGCACTGAAGCCTCCATAAAAATCCAAATGGATGGGGTTCAGAGGTTTCTTGGTTGGTGAAGAGTTGGAGATAGTAGCACGATCATGGAAAGCATGAAAGTTTCAAGCCCTTTTCCCATACCTTACCCTACGTATCTCTTCTATCTGGCTGTTCCTGAGTTATATACTTTATAATAAACCAGTAATCTAATGAGTGAAATGCTCTGAGTTCTGAGCTGCTCTAACAAATTAATCAAACCTGAGAAGGGGGTCTGTGAGATCCATAGGTGATAACTTAGGCTTCTGACTGACTTCTGAAGCGGGGAAGGCAGTCTTGTAGGACTGACCCTCAACCTGTAACCCATGGGAACCTCTGATTTGTAGCTGATTGGGCAAAAGCACAGGTAACACCCAGGGCCTGAGACTGCCTCTGAAGTGAAAGGCTGTCTTGTGGGACTGAGCCCTTAACCTGTAGAATTGATGGTTTCTCTGGGTAGTGTCAGAATTGAGTTAAATTACAGGACACCAAGCTGGTGACAGATAATTGCTTGTGGGTGTGGGGAACCCCCTCCCAAATACACACATCCCACATGTTAGAATTCATGACCAGAATCTTTAGTTCCCCAAAATGGGAATTCTTATTTACCTACAGGGTTTATAATCCCTTTTGTAAGGAAAAAAATAATTAACACATCTCAACCAAAAAATTTTGAACACTAAACACACATTACTATATATTATACATTATATATTAATGTGTGTGCGTGTGTGTATATATACATGTATATATATACACACACATATATATACACATATATTATATATGTACATATATATATACACACATATATATATACACACACACATATATCATAAATGTATTACATACCAAATTCAAAACATAAATGGCCTTCCTCAGCTGTCACTAATCTTTATAAATGGCACAGTTATTAGACTGAAGACCATGGCGGATCTTTTGTCTATACATGTGGTCTCCACGAAGGCATCCTTGTAAAGATACCTTAATTAGAAAGAAGTCTAAATTTTAGCTACCCAGAAGAATGTTTTTGCTCTAGAAAGGGCAGCTGCTGTTCTCCAAGAGAAGAGCAGTGTGCTGCAGCTGTCATTATCCAGCAGAGGTGGCAGGAACATCATCTGCACAAACCAGTAAATTTGTGGAGGTAGTGTAACTGCAAAGCTTCACTTCTTTAAAATGAATTTTTCATTTCTCTTTCTCCCTGATTCAAACTGGCCTTGTGCTCACTTGCTTTTCTTATCCTTCTACATACTGCATGACCACTCCCTTAATCATTAAGCCCTTAGGTCATCATGAAAGTCTTAGAAACAAAGCCTCAAGTATGTTGACTACAGAAAGAGTTTTAGTCAAACTAAAGATAACATCTTAACCTCAGTTATGTTTTACCTTGAGATCCATTAAACTGGAAGGACCCTACCAGTATCACCTTGAAACCAGACAGAATAACGCCATGACTGACATCAGGACCTGATGCAACAATCAACTGCTTCCTACCCTAGCCTCAACCAATCAGTACAGCCCACAACCCAAACTCCCTTAGTTTCCATGACTAATGCTCTTTTCCCTGTATAACCTATCCCCTAGAGACCAGGGAAGCCTGGTCTTAGAACGCTAGCTCACTTGTGTCTCCAGGCTTGGTGCCATTTCCTTAAATAAACCTCTACTTTCTTTGCTGCAAACACCTGTCCATGTCTCCTTTGGCTTTGATGCATGTAGGCAAAAGGAATCCCTTGAGTTTGATAACAATAGGAGACAGGAATGTGAGGCTTAAGATGAAAACAGCCTGTCAAAGGTGAAAGAAGCAAAATTATCCTAGGCACCCAACCAATTTTCCTAAGAGGAGTTCTATCAATGCAAAGATAATGTCCAGAATTATAGGAATTTCTTACTTGTTTATGTTCCTTTAATATCTGCTTATATCTCAATATTTACAAACATTTAATGAAGTTAGTATATGTGTTTGTCTTCTCTACTGGATTCTGAGAACTCGCACCCTCTGAATCTTATAGTTGGGTGGAACTGAATAAGGGGCACTATCAATATGTATGCCAACTCAAAAAATAGCTAATAATGTTAATATACACAGGTGTACACATTTTGGAATAAGTTTTCAAAAGATTCTAACAACTGGGTACATAAGTATCTTCTCATTGAAATGGTGTTTTTTTTTTTTATCTTTGCATATATTATTTTTCTGTGCTGACACAAACTAGAAAAAACAAACTCTAGAAGTTTTAAAAATTTACTAAGAAATAAATGTGCCAAGGTGGAAAACTCTACATAACATTAATTCATGTTGACCTGAATTAATATAAATCACAAATTATAATGTTGCATTTGCATTATTCTGACCAAGTCAGAAAACTGTATGATTCAATTATCCTAAGCAAAATCATGGTTTGGGTTTTTTTTTTTTTGTTTGAGAAGTCCATTTTTACATCCAATAGAGTCAACTGTTTGATATTAAAACTGTCCTAAAAAAATACCTGTGTATAGAGTTATTGGTTTAAAACATAATAAAATGTGTTTAAAATTCTGTTAAAACACTGAATAGTTTTTAACTATAAAACCTGTCCTTAAGGTACATCTCATATATATACAAATCAGATAATTAACATTACTTGGAAGAGTTACAATTAACATTGTCAAGTGTTTGAATGTTAGGCATTGGAGTTAGAAACAAGGGGAAAAAATTCCATCATTTTGTGGGAATATGATTGTGTAGGTCTTTAATAATATTGAAAGTAATATATATTATTTATATTTTTATAACTATAGGTTTTAATAACTAAGTTAAGCTTAGAAACACAAATGTGGCACTAAAAGGACAGGGAGAGGAACTGTGCTTGTATCTTCCTTATCTTTTCCTCTCAGTCTCCCCAGTCTGAGAAAATGGTAAGTCTTCTAGTAGTTTAGGACAAAAACCATGTCGTGATAACTCATGCTTCCTCTTCTCTCACATCTAAACCTTGAGTAAATTGTTAGGTTCTGTCTTCAGAATATACCCAGAATGTACTGTTTCACACCAGTTTCCCTGCTATCGCCTGTCATTTGTAGCATGAATTATTACAATATTTAATCCTAAAGTGTTCATTGTTTCAATTGTTCATCCATCTACCCATCAACTACTAATAAACAACTTCTTAAATCAGACAGTTTTGGGTACTTAAGTACACAGAAATTTCCCCTTTTGGCCTTTACAAAATGAATACCTCTTATTCATCCTGAGGTAAGGAATTATTTTCAAAGTTGAGATTCTAATGATTTGCTTCTAAACCAAACCAAACTGGAGAACTCAATTAATGTCATTAGGAATATTCTGATAGATAGCTATCAGTAAATGATTTTTGGCATATAACTCAATAATAAAAATAAATGAACCACTTTGCTATATTACATTCTTTTTGCTATATTAACATTCTTTTTACTCCCCTCAACTTAAATGAACAAAATATTTTGGCCTCTATATCTCTAAGAATGAAAAAGAAAAAGAATTCATGTTGATCTTTCAAATTCTAGCAATAAATAATATTCATTCATGGAAACTTAAGCTAAATAATAAAAGCCCAATCTCATTAAGAAACACATTTCAATATTTTTATAATTCATAATTGTGATTTATATTTTGATCAGTTCAGACTTAACTTTTATAACATTATGATCACAAGATATGCAATAAATTTAAATATACACCTTTTTTTCTGCAAGAAAGTGATAACCAATAAGACTTTCATGCCTAAAACCACATTACATGAATAGATTTCCGTAGGTGAGAGTTTCTCAATAGCACAGCACTATTGACATTTTGGGCTGATTAATTCTTTGCTGGAGGTTGCCTTGTGCAATGTAGGATGGACTCTTTTCACTAGATGCCAGTAGCCCTCATACCCTAGTGACAACCAAAGTGTCTCCAGATACTGCCAAATATCCCTTGGGAAGCAACAGCCCCTACCTGAGAACCACTGCTAAGGGGATAGAACAGCAATACAATGTGAAACTTTGACTATTAAATAGTTCACTTTTTAATAAATAGATGATGGGTATCAAAATAGTGAAATTTAATTTCATTGCATACCCTTAAAAGTGAGAGATTTTATAAAATGACATTTACAATGCACTAAAATTATATTATTTCCCATTATTTAAATTTATGGGGAAGAACTTTGGATGTTAGCTTATAATCCAATAGCCAAAAGTATCCTGTAGTTTATAGGAGATGTACTTTAACTTACTGATCTTTACCAAAGCCCAATAAGGTATCTTTAGAACACTCTAGGTTTATCTCACAGAGTTCTTAGCCTTTTTATTTCCTTTGACGAGTGTACTAAGTTCTTGAATACTATCTTTCTTGATAAAAATCTAGAAAAGTTAACTGAAAAGATTTTCAGGGCTTTTAAACAAATGTAAAATATTTAGACAAAAAAGCAAATACTTTTCAAAATTCAACCTGTATGGACCAGTAATCGTTTTTATTTTCACTCTTCAAATGATGCCTATATAATTCCAAGGATTTGGAGGTTAAGAATACTTTAAGAACTCCAAAGATCTTTTCCATACATAGAAATAGTACCCCTTAGTCCTGTTACTAGTCACCTAAACAGTCTCTTGGTATGCCCCAATTAGTTTAATCAGTTTACTGGCAAGTTTGCCAATGGAATCATTCACTCTAACTATAAATATAAAAATGTATGTAGTGTTTTTGTTTTAAAGCAATTCCACATAAATTATCATGTTTTTCTTGAACACATCTACAGGACAGGTAGAAGAGACGCTAGAAGAAATAATGCAGTTAAGTAATAACTTGCCTAGTTTACATTCAGCAGCAGAGCTGACATCTCCAGACTAAGCACACCCAACTCTTTTCTTAAGAAATCCTCATTTTAAATTCTGCTCATAACTTTACACTGTATGGAGTTTTGGGGTGCTTGAAAACAAGTTAAACCAAATTACTGCCAAAAGTGGCAGGAAGTCTTTAGTTTTAGCAGCAAAATTTCTTCAGACACTTAGACAAGGCTTGAAGACTAAATCTTCCAATTTGTCTGTATTTAAGGTAATATCATTTAAAAATCACTTCTTTGTTGAACATGTTGAATTGTCCAGATTTTTTTTTTTGTTTTAATTCTTATATTACAAAGGCCAAAACATTAACCTCAATAGTTCTTGTAAAGAGGATGGCTCTTTTACTATCAAATAACTGAGAACAAAATAGAAAAGTGAATTTGATAGTCCAGTATAGATGTTTCTCATTAAGCCCCTGTAGAATTGCGTTACTAGGGTCTTCTTAAAATCTGTTGAGTCTCTAAAATAAATTCGGTTAAGAGCCAGGTCCTTAATACCGTATCAGGAACCACCCATCCTTCAGACTAACAACTGCTCATTTTAACTGAGAAGTAAAATGATTTAAACTCATTTTATTATAGCGCTGAAACTATAAAGCATAATTATATATTCGCAGCTACTGCTGAAGAGTCCGAGTCGCCTAAAACTTGTAACAAAACAAGGCACTGTAGTTTAGCATTTCCGAGTTATTTTTGCAGTTGTGGCGTAAATCTGAGCCAACGTGCCTGTGTGGAGCACCAAGAGGCCCCGGGTCCTACAGCGGTACAGCCACGCGTCGTGGCCGGTGGGGCGGGCCAGAGTACGCCGGGGAGGAGTGGGTGGACCCGCCCTCTCCGCCCGGACCCTCGGGGGCGGCGCCGGGAAATGTACTGCGTCGAGTGGAAGGAAACAGCTTCAGGGACAGGCTGGGAGGGCAGGCGGGGAGCAAAGCAAACCTGCCAACTGCTCAGCCTTGCTTCTTCCCAGCGGTTAGCGCAGCACTCCAGGCGACACTAGGCCGCGTCAGTTCCCCTGTTCACCCTACTTTCCCTTTGAGGACTTCGATTTTTCCATGCTCATTCAGGAAAATTTAAGATGCCTACATAGATATGATATGACAAAGATGAAATCTCCAACCAGTCCCCCACAACTCACGCCTTTTCCACGTTTTCACCGCAAACCCGCCTCCAACACAGAGGCGCCCGGCCCCCTAGGGACGCGAGCGCCAGCCAGATGAACCCCGCCCCCTGGCGCGCGCTCCACCCATATAAGGCGCGCGGGGGAGGGGGCACGATGCCCTGCCCAGTTGCCTCCGCCCCGCGTGTGCGGCATCTGGCGAGAAGGGGTTGCAGTAACCTTCCGCGAGTCATTTCTTCTTTTAGTCTCCCGTAAAGGACCGTTTCTACAAAGGCAAAAGCCAGGCATCAGTAATAAACAATCACAAAAAATCAACTATTAGTAAAAGCATTTCACCACCAGAGCTCGCGAGTTTATCCCTCCTGCAATAACGCGAGCTCCGCCCCGAGGAGACAGCCCCAAAGCCACCCCCGCGAGCCTGCGCTTACGCTCTCCGAGCAGCGCGCGTCGCGCTCGCTCCGCCCCGCTAGCCCCGCCCCACACAACCCCTCCCCCGGCCCCGTCTCTGGAGAGTCAACGCGTACGAAGTGGGGAGTGCGGCGTTTGGGACTCGCGAGCACCTCATCCTTCCCACCTTCCTACACTGTTGCTACTTTTCGGTGTGAGACATTCCAGCTTCTCTTCCCCTTCCGTGAGTTCCTCCTTCCATCTCAGAGACCCTGCTGGCCCCACGGGCGGCCACCGCTGCATCTCCCGCGCCTCCAGGGTGCTGTGCGCGTGCGCGCGCGGGCAGACGCGGGCGCGTGGCCGTCGGGTCCCCGCGCTCCCTCCCCCTCCCGCTCCTCTATAACTTGGCTGGCTCGGGGGAGGCGCCGCCGGAGTCGGAGGGCGGGGAGCTCGGAGGAGGGAGCTCGAGAGTTGTGGAGACTAGTGACTAGCAGAAGTAGCAGCCTGCTCTGGTAGGCTCCTGGCCGCTCCTGGTCTCTCTTACACGCCTACTCCGCCTGCCCCAGCCCGCGCCCTTGCTCCTTCTCTGGTCCGGGGCCTCTGCCAGTCGCTCTCCGGACTTCGGCGCGGCGGGGGCGCCCCGGGGGTGCCCTCGCCCTCCGGGTGCGGGCTGAGGGCGGCGGGCGGGATGTGGCGCCTGGTGCCCCCGAAGCTGGGCCGCCTGTCCCGCTCGCTGAAGCTGGCGGCTCTGGGCAGCCTGTTGGTGCTGATGGTGCTGCATTCGCCGTCGCTGCTCGCCTCCTGGCAGCGCAACGAGCTGGCCGACCGGCGCTTTCTGCAGCTCAATAAGTGTCCGGCGTGCTTCGGTACGAGCTGGTGCCGCCGCTTCCTCAACGGGCAGGTAGTGTTCGAGGCGTGGGGTCGCCTGCGCCTGCTGGACTTCCTCAACGTGAAGAACGTCTACTTCGCGCAGTACGGCGAGCCCCGCGAGGGCGGCCGCCGCCGAGTGGTGCTCAAGCGCCTCGGCTCGCAGCGCGAGCTGGCGCAGCTCGACCAGAGCATCTGCAAGCGGGCCACCGGTCGGCCCCGCTGCGACCTGCTCCAGGCCATGCCCCGCACCGAATTCGCGCGCCTCAACGGCGACGTGCGGCTGCTCACGCCGGAGGCGGTGGAAGGCTGGTCTGATCTGGTGCACTGCCCCTCGCAGCGCCTGCTGGACCGCCTGGTGCGCCGCTACGCAGAGACCAAGGATTCGGGCAGCTTCCTGCTCCGTAACCTCAAGGACTCCGAACGCATGCAGCTGCTGCTGACCCTGGCCTTCAACCCCGAGCCGCTAGTGCTACAGGTAGGCGTGGAGCGCGACCGGGGGCGTCCTCCCGGGAGGGGCTGCGCGGGAACGGGAGTCGTGAGAAGTGGCTCCACCGGCTCTCGTTTGCTCAGTTTGGGCCCGGCCGAGCTGTGCCAGCCTGCGGGCTTGGCAAAGGGGCAGCGCCGGGGAGTGTGCCAGATTGCGGAGGGCAACCCGGCTGGTGGAGAGTCTTCTCTTGTCACCTAGACCCGGGCGCTTCTCGGATATGACTGCGTATCCCTTCAACGCCAGAGGGAGCGCGTCTCGTACGATCCCAAAATGTCTCTCCAGCGAGTTTCTTCGGCTCTCCTCTCTGCCTTTTGCTTTTATCTGCCGGGGTTGCATTTCCACGGCCCAGTCTGTTCGCAGGTTCTTGGACTTTTAGTTCTTTTTAGTGTTTCTTCACCGCGTTTATTCTCCCTTTTTGTGCCCTGCATGGCTGGCCTAACTTCGGCCCCAAAGTCTCTTTGTTTTATCCTTTAGCCTATTTACCTGGCAAATCATTGAGGCTCCTAATTTGGGGACTAGCTAGGGAAAATAAAGGGCAGAGAATGGAGACTGTGGTCAGGGGTGGAGTTAACTGATGAGTCTTGCTTTAGGCAGAATTAGGAAGAAGAGAAAGTTAAGTTTTCCTTGCACTTGAGTCGGGGAGGGTTTAAGGCCAAGACGGACATTTTCATCCTGATCCTGTGACCTGCCCTATTTATCTGGTATTTGGCAGCAGAAAGGAAATGAAATGTTAGGCCAGGGCGAGAAACGGAAAGGAGATTCTCACCTCTCCTCTAGTTCAGTCATTGGTTCGCTCTTGACTTTATTTTGAAAATAAACGTGCCTTTTAGGGGACTAGGTTGAGATCTTTTTTACTGGTGACAGCAAAAAAAGAAAACAAAACCTTTAAAAAAAAAAACTGTTTACCTTTGGATTAGTTACTGAGTTACCACACGTTCCCATCCGGCTTTAGTGCGGTGTCCTTGGATAGTGGTTACAACTGTGGGTTTGTGATTCCTTCTGATAACCACAACCCTGTTCCTTTTCCATACCAGTTTTGCTGTAGTATTTAAAATACAAGGGAGGAAATAAAAAAGACATAAAATCAATCACAAGTAATTTTAATATACTTCATGCCCTTTCTACGCTGCTAAGAATGTCACTGATAGCTGGGGGAGTTTGTACAGGGTTATTTTTTAAAATCTGAAGCGCACGTATAGGAATGTGCAGTATTCATTTATGTTGCTTTCTTTCCTCAAGTTCCGCTGCCCAACTTAGCTAAGAGAAACCAGCTTCATTTGATTGCTTCAGCCAAATAATTTTAACAAAAATATTTTGCCTCAAAACTTTAATGTGGGTCTTGGTAAATTTTAAGGTATCATGGGTTGTATGTAATGGGTAGAATTTAAAGTACAGATTATGTATTAAATACTCCTCTCTTTAACAGAAAATGGTATATAAAACTGGCTAAACATCTACTGAAGAAATTATTTGGTAGTTTTAAAGCTAGTCATTCTCTAAAGCTTAAGGTCATATTCATGATATATACATTTGATTTGACACCTTTTTTTTGTTTTGTTTTAATTTAAGCTACCTCTTTGAGAAATGTTAGCAAGAATGGTTTCTGGAGAAGGGTTTAGTGTGTAGTTTGCTGAGTAGTCTGTAAAAATCTCTGGAACCCAAAAATTTAATAAGGAGCTATTGTAGTAGTAATGCACATTTTCTGCATTTATAATAGTGGCTACCCATTTAAAGATTTTTATCAGGTAATTCTGAGTATTGTTGTACTAGAAAGAATTAATATTAAAACTTATATTTTAAGAACATTATGCATTATGTGTCAGTAATTTATAAACATGGCATTTGAATCCTCGAAACTTTGGCATTTGATTTGTACTAAAGAAGGTCTTTATTTGGGAAGCTTTTCAGTTTTTCAGTTTGAAGTTGTCTTGGCATATTCAATTTACTTTATAGTTGAAATAGTCAAGAGTGCTCATGCCTTCTTATTAACTCTTCCTCAAACTTTTTCTTCCTGTTTTTATCTTTAGTGATAAACAACTTTTGAAAAAAAAAAAACCAGTATATTCTTGTAATTTAAATTTAGTGACAATTGCTCTGAGGGAGTAGGTAAATGGGTTACAGGTAGGATAAAAGTTTGTTTTTAGTATGTGAGGAAATATATGTATCAACATTGTTGACTGGCATTTGTAAATTGCATTTTCAGTTTAGGCAACCCAGTTCTATAGTTAATTGCATGGTGCGTGAAATATGAAATACAAATTTGGGGTCTTTAGTACCAGTCATATTGATATGTTTATTCTTTTTACTTGATGAACAAACAAGTAGAATAAGAAGACATATTTTTTATATAAGAGATCTTCATAGAGCTGTTACTTTGTTTATGGAACCACTTCATCTTTGGTAAAAACTAGTGAGTTAATAAGTATGAACAAGGTAATAGAGGTTTGATGATATGAAACCACTAAAATAAAAGGAATCTCAAAATTCTGTGATAAGTACAAAGATCGTTGCACACACTAAGCCAAATCATGTTCATCATTTTTTGTTAGCTAGACAAAAGTATAATATTTTAATATTTATACAGGTTTCTATAAAACTTAGTGGCTGTTTATGTTAGTTTTGGGATATTAATTGATTATGGTAGAAAAACTCACTCAAATATGACTCTCTTTGTACATATGTGTTGGTTCATGTATTTTTAAAAATATTTTTGAGGATATAAATGTGTGTTTTACGGTTTAAAGAGGAACTCATATTTTTTTTTTTTCCCAGGAGAGGGAGCTACTAATTGAATTTTTGGACATTTGGTGACAAACTAGATTTTTCTTATCTGTAATTGTTCAAAAATTAACTACTTTTGAAAATAAGTCTTTTGAGCTGACATCATCAAACTGTTTTTAACACAAGTTCCAGTGTGGTAAACATGTTTCCAAAATAAACATTTAAAAATCTCCTTTGATAAGGTACTAATGAAAGAACTGAAAAATAACATAAATTTAACCCATTAAACTTGCCTCTTCTGATTTTAAGAAACAATAACAAATTGAAGTTTCTGTTGTGCTGGAAAGGATGCATGAAAGGTATTAAATGTCTGTAACGTATATAACACACATACCTTATCTAAGGGTATATGGATTTGTAATATAGAATTCCATTTGAAATGGTATGAAAGCACAAATCTCTTCCCATTGTTGGATTGTTTTACTGGCTTACAGAAACTTATCTAGCTCTAAGGAAAGTTGTTCAGTAGTAGAATTACCTTCTGAAAAATTTTGTAAACATCAAGATAATGTGAGTACCTTTATCTTCTACCCTGATACCTTCTTTTCATCCTCACATTTTTACTTCACCAAGAAGTGTATTTTAATTACAAGTATGCCACAGCCCTATGAAAAAAATTGGGTAGAGGGACTGTTGATATTATATTGTGTAATAGCATTCTTGGAATATTCAGAAGTTGACGTGTTGAAATATTTGGCAGGATGGCAAGATGTATTCTGTTATTGTATTGGTAAATTTTCTACTAGTGTTTGTACTTACCAGTTTTTGAATTTATAAAGGTTGTGTGTGAGAGAGGAAAAAAACTGGATTTCCTGAAGTCCAGACTATATCTCTAACTTTATCACCTGGAGATGGTGAAGATGGTCTTGTTTATGGAAATAAAGAAAGCTCTTGATTGTTTAGTTTTACTATTATATTTATAGAATTTTATTTGCCTTATGTTTTCTGAATCATGGTTTTAAGAGAAATTTCTTATTTTTTACAGTATCATTATTTAAGCTATGCATTTGGGGACTTGGTCCTTGCTAGGAGTATGGATTGGAGACCAGATAGAATAGATAGATAACCCTGTTTCACACTTATATTCCTACCCTCAAATTTTTATACACATGAAATCAGATTAAAACAAAACAAAACCCAGAGACTGCCTTTAAAGAAAAAAAATATGGAGGTAAAGGTTTCCAAAGATCTTGTGGACGCTATAGCATCTATAAAGGATATTCCAGACTTTGTCTCAGAATTTTCTTTTTAAGCAACAGCTTAAGGAGCCATCTACTTCTTTCCCACTGGCTGTTGCTGTAGTAAGTACATTCTCAGATTTAGAGACTTCAGAGATAGTTCTGACTAGGGAGTTCTGAGAAGAGCACTTTTTTCCTAATAAATTCATAAACTTTAGAGGATTGCCCCCCACCTTCCTTTTTTCTGAGTTTCCATCAGAGGTTTACTTTTGACACTAGAACATCCCTTCATGAAAAAGCAAACAAAAAATAATTCTGTGTTCCTCAAGTCCAAAAAAGGATGCTTGTATTTTGGAAAGGCTGTAGAAATAGACAGTAACCCTTAGGAAAGCACTACTTCCAGATCAGTAGAGCAAAATCATTTGACACCCTGGTCTGTTTTCTGGATTAATCCATATCTTTTGACTATTATTAATTCTGAGATTCTTTCTGTACTTTTGTGTAGTTGTGAACTCTTTTTTTTCTTATTTCCATTGCATGAGTCAGCACATGTTCCTCCAGCATGTTGGTGAGGAATAGAAAGCTTACTTTTTAAGGGGTGTGCTTTCTGGATGTGGTGTTCAGTTTTTCAACAAATCTCCAGACTGGTTTTTATAATCTGTTTTTCTGGCTTATTTCCTATATTGCTATCATTGCTGCTGATTCTTCACAGAATGCTGACGTTTTTTTCTTTTCACCCATGTGTGTTATATTAATAGGGCCTTAAAATGTAAGCCTACATTTTTTACATATACAGTGAACTTTAGTAAATGATTATAGAATGTCTTAAGATTGTAAATTACTAGTGTAAGATGAAAAGAATAGTTATTCATCCTGGTCATAAACCCTGAAAGGCTTTACATTATTTATCAAATCTTTTATCCAACTTGTATGTCTTTTTTAAAAATAGATTCTTGATGTGAAATTATCTGTGAAATAGTTGGAAACTCTTTGGACTTAACAGTCCTAGACTTTGGTCAGAAGGACACAATTTTATTTGTTCATTTTTGTAAATAGTCTGTTTTAGGGCATTTGGATTGAAAGGATCTTTCTAGGCAGCAAGTATCTTACTGTGTAGGAGATATGTGTATAAATTATTAATTATAATATAGTGTAATAAGCCCTACAAAAAAGATACGTACAGTCTATTGGATGACTTATTCAGGGAGGAATATCTGTGTGTATCTTCATAGGAAAGGATGCCAGGGAAGATTCCACAGAGGAATTGAGTTCTGAGGGATGTGCCCATAAGCGGGGTTAGGGGACAGGAGGAGTGATGGATGCAGTATTGAGATAGCATTCTATACTATGGTAATTAGATGGCATTGAGCAAGTCACTTAATGTTTAAGAGCCTGAGGTTTTTAATCAGCGAAAAGGGAATGTTAATATTTATACAACAGGATTGTTTTAAAGATTAAAGGAGATAGGATTATTTAGACAATACACACAAAATATCTTTAATTCTAAAATTTTTTTGCAATATATTATTTTGTAAATCATTTTATTTTATTTTTAGACAGCTTCGGTAGTTGCAAAGTTCTTTAGTACATTATATTGACATATATATAGACATATGAGAAATACATAAATTTTATTTACTCTTCCTGTGGCAAATGGTCACACACGTCATCACCCCCCCTTTTACATATGCATACATCATAAATACCTATGTGGCTGCTGCTTCAGTCTAGTTTTTTTGAAATAGTAATTAAAAGGGGGTTTACAGATTTGTCTTATATGAAGTACGATAAATAGAATGAATATTGTAGGAAACAAGATTTAAATAAGGTTTCAGTGATACAAAACAAATAGTTTAATTTTTCTCTATAAATCATTACAGTTTAATAATTGTTTTGTATATTGGTAAATTAAAAATAGAGTTTAAGTCTGGGTTATTTATAGACATTTTTAAACTCTGAGACATAGTCTTAAAAGATTTATTTATCTGAGGTAGGTATGATGCTTTAAGGTCTTCATATTTTGCCTTCATAGTGCTCATTGGATGTTTTAACTATGAGATGGAGACTTGACAAGAATTGTGTGGCATTGCTCAGTAGTGCCAGGAGCTGATCTGTATGCCCTTGGGATACAGTAAAGTTGACAAGATGAGGCAGTTTGTGCAGCCTTTGCTTTCTGGGGCATTTTCTGGACAGCAAACAAATAAGGTAATTTCAGATTTTACATCCTATTAAAAGAAGAAAGCGGACTTCCTGGGATAGAGAATTGGATTGGGTATAGAATAATTTAAATTGGGTGATCAAGAAGAGTGAAATTTTAGCTGAGGTGTGAAATGATGAAAAAAAAGCCAACGGTGCAAAGTTGTGAGGGCAGAGTGTTTTTAGTTAAGAAATAGGAAGGAAAAGAAAGAAAGAAGGAAGGAAGAAGGGAGGGAGGAGGGACAGAGACAGAGACAGGCACAGGCCTCAAAGCAGGATCAAGCATAGGAGTAGGGAAGCATAGTAAAATGTAAAATTATAAGATTAATAGAGGAAGTAGGCAAGCACTATATCCTATATAGTCTTATAACCATGCTTAATAAATTTAGGATTTTATTTTCAGAGCAATGGGAAACAATAGAAGTGTTTTTAACAGGGTCTGGTTTATGGAGAAGGGGTTTTAAGTGATAAGAGAGGACTCAGGCTTTTGCGCTAGTTTATGGGAAAGAGCTTGCTGATTTGGGTTAAGATGGCTGCAATGGAGGTTACAAATAGTGTTGTCAAACCCAGTATATTTTGGAGAAAAAGCTGACGAGACTTGCTGAAGGGTTAAGGTATGAGGGAAAGGGGAAAATAAAGAATATCTCCTGGGCTTTGGTCTGAGCAACTATTTAGTGAGATTCCTTATTATGATGAGGAAACTCAGAGAAGGAATGGCTTTAGGAAACGGGAACCAGGCATTTTGACTGTGTTAAATTTAAGGTGACAATAGGAATACAAATCTAAAACCAGGTGCCAGGTGTTTAATGGAGAGAGATAGTATGATACTAGCAGATATTTTTCTATTCTGAAGGATTGTGTTAAGGCTGTGTTAATTCCGTTTGCGTTTTAAAGTAATCAGGGAAATCAGTACTGTTCTATTTGGCAGACTGTTTAAAGAAATCAGATATTGACTAAAGAAAGTAGGGTAGCATTCTTAGGTTATTAGATCCAAAAGAAGCTTATATCTTTTTTTTTTTTTTTTTGAATTTTTGTTTTATTGGGAGTAAATGTTTGAGTATGGTGTTTCTAAGTATATATTTCAACTTAATGGAGCACTGTTGCTGGTTGTGAGAGTAGGTAAGAACGGGTTGGTTAGACTAGTAAATTCATGCATATTTAAAATTTGTGGCCAAGCGATTCTTTTGGGGGGTGAGGGGGAGAGCATTTCTTAAGTTATTTATTTTAACTGATGATTTATTTCTATTACACTTGGGTTTTGTTTTGTTGTTGATGTGTTTTAACATTAGTTTCCAATTTTAGATACAGCTGTTAGATACGATATTCAGTGAAGTAACACAACCTTACTATTTTCAAAGCATTGCTTAATATTGTTGGAATCTAGGTGGGTGGAAAATAGCCTTCAGAAAATCACTTAATAAAATAAATGGAACATATCCTATGACTCGAAAATCTTGGGATTATTAAGATTCTATAGTATTTGCAATGTACTTTGGCCACTATTTAGTAGTATAAGTTAAGAAACTAAGGTGTTAGAGAAATTTAGCAAAATTAGGTAACCATTAAATTATCCCAGTAATTTTACTATATTCCCCCTCCAGACAGTTCACAAAACTGTGAACACTTTAGTCTGTCACCAGTACAGTTGACTAATCTCTTATGAACAGCTGTTATAACATGCATTACTACAATGGGATTTTGTTCCAATCTGGGCTTTTAAAAATAATTTTGAAACTTAAATTGAACCTTTAAGCATCTTCTATGGCTTTTGATAACACTTATTTTCTAAAAGTGTTCTCAAGATTAAATTTGTGTGTGTAGAAATTCCAGCTCTGTAGAACCTATAATCAGATTTTAGTTTGTATGTTTCATTATTGATAGATTTTATTTTTCAAGTCAACTTCTTTTTACTAGGAATTTCCTACTTTAAACAGTGTTGTAACACATCTCTTCAGGCAAAATGCAATTATGTTCCTTTTAATGGAATGTCGTGAGGTAATAAATGACTATAAAATAGTTTATATTTCTTGTATAAAAAGAATTATAATCTCTTAAATTTAGTATATGAACCCTACTTTTGGTCATGTAAGGAAGAAAAAAAGATAATAGAACACAAGCATTTTTTAATTGACCTTATTTTAATCTATCAGTCACATGCTTTTCATTGTAAGTAAAAGAATAAAACCAAAAAGGTACTGTTTTATATATTTTTACTCTCATACTTTCTATGTCTCCTTTTTTCATGACTGCATTCTGATGTAATAGAATAAAATGACCTTATTAATTTGCTAGAGCAATGTCTATTGATCATAGGTTATTGCATATTGTAAAACTTGTTTTTTAGAATAACATTATGTACCACAGGATGTTGGTCAATTCCAATATGTAAGATGTTTCTGAATGTTAAGACTTTAAAATAAATAAATAAATATATATATACACATATACACACACACACACACATATATATAGCATCTATCTTTATCTACCTATAGATACAAATAGATAGATATGGATAGATATATAGATTTAATTTTTTTTCCATAGCATGTATTCCATGTTGAGTTATTTTTTGTGTAAGTGCCAACATGATCTGATCCCTCCCCCTCTCCAGACTCCATTACTTAAGTCATTTCCTCTTCATCCATTTTACTGCAGCTGCTACCCACCTCTCCCTTACCACCTCCCTCCCCGCTCCCCAGTTCTGAGAAGATAGTTTCTGGCCCTAACATATGCCTGGAAAATCCTTACTGCCCCATTCCCAGTCTATCTAATATTGTACTCATCCTTTAGATCTCAGCTTAAGTAGCAAGCATTTCCTTAGAGGCTGTCCTTTACTACACAATCTAAAATAGGTCTCTTCTCTTTCTCCATATACTCTACTTTTCAATTTTTAACAAATTCTATAATTTATAGTTTATGTTTATTTAGTAATCATCCAACTCAGACTAAAAAAGCTTCCTGAGACTAGGGACTGTGTTTTATTTACAACTGTTTTTTTACCATTTCATGGTGGAGTTAGGCTGCATCTAGGATTTTTTAATTCAGGAAATTCTTTTTCATTCCATAGCAACTCTCTCACTGCTTTTTACTCCAGCTCCTTAGAGTGGTCAATGAAATATGAGTTAACCTACAATTTCTTATCTGCAATTCTAAATTTAAAAACCTGTAGAGAATAGGCTTTGTCAAATTGAAAAAAAAATGTAAAAACACATAAGGTAATTTGTGTGCTTTATCCCACTTAAGATGAATAACCTTACATTATTTTTGCAGCATAATATGTTTTTTTGTGAGGTGCTACCCCAGACTACTGGAGATGTTGCATAATGAGTGTGAAATATATGCACTGTTATCTTTCCAAAATCTGAAAATTTCTGAAACAGAAGGATATGAGATTGTGGGGTTGTATTAGCCTGACTTTACCTCTTACAATCTTTGCGAGTTTAGGCAAATCATTTAAACTGTGCCAATAATAGTGAACTAGATTTCCAACTCAGATATCTTCAACTCAAGAATTATTAAATTTTACATCCCCTTTATTAGTCATATAAAATATCATGATACTTGGTTTTTGATCAATAGATAGCTGATAGATTACTTCAGCACTTAGAATTTATTTTATGTTGTTTACATATTATCAATGAAGAGCAAACTACAATGCCACATTTATGCATATACATGTTAATCAAGTTTTAATATTTTTGTATTTTTAGTACTCATGGATGCCCTATATATTTCTCGTAGCACTGAGCCTTTTTAAAGTCTGGTATCTTATATATTCCATTGTAAATTAGGAACTACTAGAAGACAGTGAAGATGTATTTCAAATTTAGTGGTTCTTGGCTATATTTGGAAGGAGTTCATTATTTGTAGCTGCCTTTCAGTAGGTGATATGAAAATAAGAACACCTCTTTATGAATATCTGAACTTTTTAATCAGATTTAAGTAGGAAATATAAAATGTTTTGATAAGCAATACTTTATAAAGTAGTATTAAATCAACGAAGTACATTTCATACTCTTTTCTCTTTGATCCTTGGATTGCCCTGATGAGTATGTTGGTACAAATATTATTCCAGTTTTATAGAGAAAGAGAGTAAAGCTCTAAGAACTTCTGGCTTTAACAGGATCACACAACTAGTGAGATGCAGAGGTGAAGGTGGACCTTAAAATTTAGCCTCGTGATTTTTTTAAGTCCATTATTCTACTTTATACTATATTACCCTTTAAATACAGAATTTTATAACACATACCGTAAAGAATATAAACTATCTAAATTTTCTGATATCGATTATATACATTTTATGTCATCTTCATTTTATTTTCTCTTAAAATGGAAGATGACTGTAATGGTTTTGTTTGTTTCTGAAACCTTGACTTTAAGCTACTGTTATTGTGTATAATATTGTTATTAATATTACTTGAGTTTTATGATATCCAAAAAGTAGCTTATGGTTTTCTGTTTTTAAAACAAACAAACAAACAAACAAACATGATTTATCTTAATACTCATATTCAAAATGCTTTTTGTTTTATAAATTAACAGCGAAGGCATTTAATATTTCTTTAAATCATGTTAAAGAAATATTAATTTTTTAATTCAGTTAACCATGTGTGACTTAAATACTTAAATTTTCATTTTTAATTTTTATATTGATAGTAATACTCAATAGACATTTTCTTTTAAAAAAATACAGTAATTTTACAACTTTTATGCTGTTGTATAATCTGGAACTAATATTTAGTTTTAAAAACTATATATTATACCATACATTTAAGCCTGATGAAAATCTCCGAACAATTAATTGGAGTGCCTCTAATCCAATTAGAATTTAAACCATTACACATTTAAAGTCTCCTTCCTTCAACCAAAAAATATTTGTACATATTTTTTCAAATGTAAATAATTAATTAAAATGCACACATTTTATTTCAGATTGCTTAAGACTATGTGCCTATTGTCCTAGGCAATTTGTAAATCTGATTTAAGATTTGGTTTAAAATTTTAAAAGTGTGGACTTCAGAAGTAAACTTCTAATATTAGTTACTGTGTTTTATTCACTGTAATAGTTTGGTAATCAGGAACTTAGAAGTTATGTATCTTATTGCTTGATATACTTAAGAAATCTAAGCTATAATGTCTTAAAATTTTGTCTCTCAAACTCTGTTTGACCATGGTAATTTTGATTCTGAGCCAGAATTGTTTAAATACAAATTATAAATGTGTTGGCTTCTTTTGAGCATTTTCTTTGTACTACAGTGTGTTCAATAGAATTCTGTTCTCATTAATAGGAAATCTGACTATTTTGATTATACAATGAGAAATTCTTGTCATGTGAGCAAGTGGTATGAATTCATTTATTAAAATTCTTCCAAAAGATTAGGTAGCAAACTATATGAAAGAATTGTAGTGCTCTTCTTAAAATGAAGCATAACAGAATTTCAGTTAACATCGTCAGAAATCACTATATGAATATAAATTTGCTTAAGATGACATTTGTTCATATATTTTATCCTTTTCTATGAGGGACTTGGGTAATGAAGTGTATATTTGACTGTTGTTTGCCACAGTTGGAAAGGCTCCAAAAACAAAGAGGTATTTGTACATGTGCAGATGTTGGCAGGCTTTCCTTTTCTCCTGTTGTCAAAGACTATTTTATTTTCACAAAGCTATGTTTGTATCTGTTCTACAATATGGCATGTGAATAATATACCAAAAGTGTATGGAGGAGTGTTTTGTTTTACTTTTTGCATGATAAAATTAGATAATCTCCCATATTTACTTATTTTCAGTGTTTTCACTTTTTATGTCAGGGACTTTATA
>NW_006440638.1:2924743-2947899 GCF_000325575.1 Pteropus alecto
TTTTGTAATTTCGTGTAACTAAATTTTCAAGGTCATGGAGGTATTTTAAGTTGGAGGAAAGGTTGAAAATAATGTGGTTAGCAAGCAGTTTTTTCATTTCACATTGGACATGAGCAATTTCACTTTTCCCAATGCCCAAAGGAAAAAAAAATTCTCAGGTATAAAATTAAAAATATGCCTTCTCCTAATTGCTAAAAGATTAGTAGATATTGAACTAAAATTGAATCAATTCACTTACTGTATTTAAAGATTCATACTATCATATCTGTGTTTAATTTATATAATTAGTGTTTTATCACAAAGCTACATGTTAAAATTTAAAAGAAAAAAGATATATACAAACAAGTACAGTTATTGTGCATTGACAGTTGAAAAGAAGCACAAATGAAAATAATTTTAATGAAGTTTAGTTCTAAAAATTATTTTTAAGTTGCTAAAAATTTTAATATAAGACTATTGAGCTTTGTCAATTTTACAAAAGCTCAGGGTAAAATTAATATTACTTATTTTCTTAAGCGGTCCAAGAAAGAAAGCCTCATCTTCAGCCCTTATAATGTATGTGGATTATTCAATTTTTAGCAATAGAAGTAGGCTACATTTATATTCTGTAATGTTTTGCATTGTTTCCCCTGCATTGTTTGTTTAAACATCATCTTATAATTTTTTCCCCCAATTTAAAGAAGATGCTAGGCTGAAGGAATGGCTTTTTTAAAACACACCTCTTCTGATCATCTAAGAAATTGTTTAAAATATTACTTCCCATCTTTTTGCACCACAATGGCAGTGTTGCAGGTGGGCATTTTAGCACTGGAAAGTACCTTAGATAAAGCCTATCATTTTACTTAAATTGAAATGACTTGTTCATGGCATAGAAGACTTTGTTTTGGGATGTTAATCTCCCCAGTAGTTATAAAATTTATTAGAAAACTTTACTAAGATTAGGAATAATTTTGAAGTTGGGCTAAAGGCGAACAGAAAATGTGGCAGTAGAAGGGAAACAAGATTAACTTGGAACTAAAGGGACTTGGAGTGGAGGTTGCACTGATAGGATGTCAGATTGCTCTGTAACCAATCTTTGAGTGTGGGCTAAAAGACACTTCCTGAGAATCCTTTGAATTCCACCCCTGCCTGCTTCTTGACTAGGTGAGTCCTCTATTAAAATTCTCCCTTAGGACCCGAACCACTTCTTAGTAACCAACACTCATTAAATTCATAATTATTTGTTTGATATTTGTCTTCTAAAGTTTTTCATCTTAGAGACTGTTTTCTTCACTTTTGTTGCCAGCATAGCCCAATGCCTGGTTCCTGATAAATACATGTTGACTAATAGGCCTGCAATACTGTCCATTCAAAAGAAAGGATTGATTGATTGTACCTTCTTAAGTCAAAAAAAAAAAGGAAAGCATAAATACTTTTAGATTTGGTAATAAAGAAGATATCTTAGTCTATAGCCATGCCATCCTGAACAAGCCCAATCCCGTCTGATCTTGGAAGCTAAGCAGAGTCGAGCCTGGTTAGTACTTGGATGGGAGACCACCTAGGAAGAGCAGGTGCTGTAGGCGTAAAAAATAAGGGATTGCAAGCTGACAAGGTCCTTGCAATCTGTGAGGTCAACCAAAGGTTGCTTCGCCTTAAAAAAAAATAAAAGGTATCTTGCATTTCATTGATCAATTTGGTTCTGAGATTTGATAAGCAAGACTTAGTCTATTTTAGCTTTATAATGTAAAGTTACATATTTAAATTTTTTTCAGATCCATAGTAATGGTATGGATTAGAAAATAAATGAGGTTTCTCTCTGTTAAACTATTGACTATAACAAGAAAATCCAAGCTCATGCCCAGTAGCAATCTCTAGAGAGAGGATCTGGGGATAGACCTAGGATATCTTCTTCAGAATCTCTTATAATATTAAGATAATTCTTTTGTAGAGTTTTCCATCTGATGAAGGTTGGCCATTTGCAAAATATCTTGGAGCTTGTGGAAGAATGGTGGCTGTAAATTATGTTGGAGAAGAACTGTGGAGTTTCTTTAATGCACCATGGGAGAAACGAGTTGACCTCGCTTGGCAATTAATGGAAATTGCAGAGCAGCTTACAAACAATGACTTTGAATTTGCACTCTACCTCCTGGACGTCAGCTTTGACAATTTTGCAGTTGGTCCTAGAGATGGGAAGGTAATCATTGTGGATGCTGAAAATGTTTTGGTTGCTGACAAAAGGTTAATTAGACAAAGTAAGTATACAACTTTTAGATTTGTTTTTTGTACACTTTTTTCTGTCAAACTAATGTTTTTTTATGAAGCATACTTTTAATTCCTTTCTTAGATTTCTTCCATGCACCTTTGTTTTATTTGACCAGTGTTAGTAAATAAATACTGATTTATTATACTTGTACATATAGTCACAGTTTCTTCATATTTAGTTCATATTTAGTTTTGGTTTCTTCATATTTAGTTTCTTCATATTTAGTTTTGGTTCAGTCAGACACAAATATATAGGCTGAGTGTGTATGTATACATATCTTTTTCATGTGGTCTGCTATATTCTGTGGTTTAGGAGTCTAATGCAAAATTAAGTTTATATATACTAGTTACAGGCTACCAGAGAAATTGTAGTGCTCTCAGAGAAACCAGACTTTTTTGTGGGATCTCTTACAGTGATTTTCTGTGTTCCATTGTTCTATGGGCTACCTACAGTGATTTTTTTTTCTTTTAACCATTTGCATGATTCCTAGCACTGCAAATCTCTAACTTTGGTTTGACATTATTACATGTCACCCAACACTTTGCTCTCCATTTATTTTTGAGCTCTTCACAGTGTAGGTAGGCGGGGTGTCTGAAGTGTTTTGAAAATGAAATGCCAAAGGAATTTTAAAGCACAGGGGGCAAAGCCTTGAGTTCTATAATTAATCTACATAGTAAAAAGAAACTAAAGGATTGTTGCTCTATGGTGAGGGTCTTATATTTTTCATTGCCTCCTCTCCTTTCATATGAGGATCTGCTGATGAACAGAGGCCAAAAATTTGTGGCTTCTGGAAATTCAGTGAATATAACAGCAATGTATTATGTTGACACTCTTTGCTTGATCTTAGCTTGATTCTATTAAATACTCGATTTTACCAGTGCCTTGTTCTGATTCCGTACTCTCCAAACTACTTTCTGATTATTTCTTAACAACCATGTGGCTCCTCCTACAGGGACTGGACACCTTGCTGGAGTGCTTTCTTCCTGCCTTTGCTCTTCCTACATTTGTAATGTTGCAGCAGCTTATACTATACTTTTCTTTTTGAAGTGTACAATCCGGTGGTTTTTACTATATTTACGGAATTGCACAACTTGCTTAAACTTTTAAAATATTCATTCTAGTGTTTGTAAAAAAAAAAAAAAAAAAGTTGTAGTTTTTTTGATGTGGACATTCCTGGAATACATGTTACAGTTTTATATCAACTAATTCCTGACTTACAAACAACCATATAGCTTCTGTATTCGTGCGTTTCATATAATGAGCATCGCTCCAGAGCTTTTTTAGCTCTGTCCAGTTCTTTTCAAATGTCTCATGGTAGAGCTGTCTAAATAGCCACTTTGCAAAAGACCATATCTATTTATTCACCTTTTTTCCTAAACTTTCTCTAGTAAATGACCTTTATTTTTTTCCTTCACCAGGAAATTGAGGTTTTGATGTAGCATCTCCCTCAGTGTCTCTTTATCTTCTAAACCAGTAAAAAACAATACACATTCATCCCTCTTTTTCAGACAGAGTAAATCCTTCTTTGATAACTTGTTTCATCAGTTATCTTCTTAAACTTCCCACCTTCCTTAAAATCCAATTTCTCATTCCCATAAACAAGTTTGTATAAAACTCTTTCCTGCTTTCCCTTGCCTTGCTTTTCAACTCTTTTTAAAAGTATTGCTCACTCTGTCTCTACTTCCTCAGCTTCCATCTGTTTTGTCAACCACTAAAACCTGACCTTAGAAGTCTCCTTTACCATTAGAAACCACCTAATTGGCCAATTCCTCAAGTGACTGATTAGTAACAACTTTCTGAAATTCTTTACTCTTTTGGTTTCCTTCCACTCACATAGTTGCTTTTTTTTAAAACATAAATCTGATCTTATTGCTCCCTTGTTTAATGCTTTTAATGACTTCCCATTATTCTTCTGGTAAAATTGAAGCTCCTTGCCTAGAGCATAATCTGTTTGACTTGACCTATTCTACTTCATTTTTAACATCTCTCTGTCCATTGTTGCCCATGATGCTTCAGCTACAGTGGCCTTTCAGTTTCTTGAATGAACCTTTTTACTTCTGGGCTTCCCTTGTGCAGTTTTTTCTTCCTAAAATGCCTCATCTCTCTTCCATATGCCTCTAGCTACGTGTCCTTCAAGCCTTAGCTTAAATATTACCTCTAAGAGAGACTTGACCACTATATCTAATGTTAGAGAGGATTGATTCTTTCAAAAACCTTTCTACTGTTAGAAACTGCTATTTCCTTCAAAGCATTTCCCACAATTTGATAGATAATGTTTGTCTCTTTACTCACTTAATGTCTATTTTACACACGCAATTGTAAATCATTGAGGGTAGGAACCATGGATTATCTGTTTTGTTTACCATTATATACCTTGCCTGCCTTAGGATAGGCATTCAAATAATTATTTGCTAAATGAATGTTTCTTTCACTAACCTCTCCTCTACCAACCCCTTAAGGTTTTAGGTTCTGCCCTTGGTCTTTTTTTTCCCCTTCGCTTTCAACATGCTTTCCAATACAATTAAGCTGTTCTCTGGCTACATCAAGCCTTGTATCCAGATGCATTCTAAATATGCGTATATTATATGTCTACCTGAATATCTCATAGCCACTTTATATTTATTCTCTTTATATAAAAGATTAACAATATTATGTTAGTAGTGTCTACCTTGTCATTCAATTAGAATCTTAAACTTTGCTCATACACTTAGCTGTGAAATTTTGTTTCAAATGTTTCTATAATCTGGCTTTTTATTTCTGGACCTCTATTAGTTGCTGTCATCATGTTAGTCTTTCCAATGTTCAGCCTAAAGTTGTCTTTCTATAAAACAAATCATGACCATGATCGCACAAGGTACAACCTATTCCTTTAGCCTCATTTGTATCCTCCCCAGATACCTGCTCACACTCTAGCCACAGTGAACTTATTGTTTTCTGATCCAGCTGGACCAATCTCTTAAGTCCATGCCTTTGCATACCATACCCTGGGCTTAGAACGCTGTTTTCCCTTATTATTTTTTCCAGGCTTGCTTATCTTTTAGGCCTAAATCAGATATTCTCTTTGTAGCCTTCTACAGCCCCTGGCAGAAATGGTGCTTCCACTATACTGCTGTAGCATCATGTCACAGTTCTGTATGACACTTCATATGATGGAAGGTTTCCCTCTAGACCGAGCTCTTCAGTGGTAGGGACCTTGTCTGAGCTTTCTGCCTGGCATTGGTGTACTCTCAATAAATGTTTGTATATAAATTAATATATTTAAATGTTTAAAATTGTAATACAATTTTAAGAATTAATACTGCTGTGTTAGTGAATTGTATATTTTGGGAAGCAATGAAAACTCTTAAAATGTATTTTTCTTTCTGCTTTTCCCCCTTTTACAGATAAGCCTGAAAATTGGGATGTGTGGTACGAAAGCAAATTTGATGACTGTGATAAGGAGGCTTGCTTATCATTTTCAAAAGAAATTCTTTGTGCTCGTGTCACTGTGGACCACAATTATTATGCTGTTTGTCAGAACCTTTTATTTAGACATGCCACCTGGCGTGGCACTTCTGGAGGACTCCTTCATGATCCACCAAGTGAAATTGCCAAAGATGGCCGGCTAGAGGCCTTGCTGGATGAGTGTGCCAACCCAAAGAAGCGCTATGGCAGATTCCACGCTGCAAAAGAACTGCGTGAATATCTAGCACAATTAAGTAACAATGTGAGGTAGTCTATGGTGAACCTTTCTTTTCTCCATTTAAATAGCACTGGCTAAACTAAACCACCAAAAACTATCTAGAAGAAAGAAATTTGAAAGTAATACATTCAGAGGATGATAAACTTGCACTGATAGATCCTATGTTAACATCCATCAAAATAAGACATTACTTCAAAAATCATATGATTCTGCAAATAAGTTTGTTCTTACACTTTGGAGACTTGAGCTGTCATTGAGTGCTTTGTCCGTCCCCCCTCTTCCCCCACCAATGCCTGAGTGCATTAATGAATATCGTTAAGCTATTGGAAATGAATCTGATAGTTACATTGGCTTGTGTATCAAAGGGTATTTGGTACTTGACTTAGTTTGCATTACTATCATGATTTTATGAATCTCTTGCATTTACTTTGAAGGTCAAGTTAGATTGGCCTGTTTTATAGGCCACTTTTCCTTCTGATATGTAGGGGTTTTTTTTTTCCATTTTTATGTTTTTCAATTTTATACATTCAGGTTACTATAGGAGTTCATTTAAATTTGGACTAATTTTCATTCAGTGCTATGCGGTACATTTTAACTGTTAGGGCAAGATTCCCAGGTTTACTGTGTTTTTTCAGAAAGCTGAATATTTTATTATGTAAATACTTCTATCCCCACTTTCTGTGGTTTCACCATTGCATGAGATCATTTAAGGTTATTTAACAGTTACATCACTCATGCCAGTAATTGTACACTAAACATGAAGTTTGGCATATGTTGCAAAATGTTATTTTGTCCTTTAAAAGGCTTTAAGAAGAGAGTATACTAGCAATCTTCACCTTGATGTTCATTTTGATTGTGAAAAAAAAAACCCAGTATTTTTAAAATGCTAACTAGTCCAAGATAATAATGCATATGCCAAAGAAATATTAAGCCTAGTCCCATGGTTAGATTTTAAAATTGGTCACCTACTCATTCTTACTGCCCCACTTCCAGTACTTTAACAATGTTGTTTTTAAATTCCGATCTCCCTGGTTATTTTTTTATGTTGAAAAGTTAAGCTACCTGCTTGAAGATATCCTCTTACCTTTTATTCATCAGTAGTTTTGCAAAAATTAACATGGTAGTCGTCATTTGAGTTTAATAAGGTATCATAACTTTTTAATTGACGGACTAGTAATTTTTACTGTACGCAGACATTTTAGCCAGTCTGCCCAACTTGGTCTTCATTACTCAATTTTTAAACATCAAAACATCTAAATTTACGTATGTGGGTAAAAATTAACAAACTTGTGATATTGTGGCCTATTTTAAAAAGTTACAATATATATTGACTATCACTAACAGTGGTAATTTTCTCTTTGAAATCATCACTTTTGTTTATGGCAAAGTTTGGTATAGTGTGCAGTATTTAGTTCTAGATTGACCTTATTCTTAATCACAAAGTGATCAAAGTATGTACAACCAAAGCCAGCCAGGTTTTGTCTTGTTTTGTTTTTCATTCATTCAGCAACTATTTATTAAGCATCAACTCTGTGCCAGGCACATTACTGGCTTCTACACAGTCTGAATAAGACATGGTTAAGTAACTTTACAATAGTTATCAAATACTTTAATGTAGGTATTTCTTAAGTTGAAATAGCATTCATTAAATTAGGATGATGCTTTCATGTTATTTTACTATTGTGTTGGATATCGTCTTGGACCATCTATAACTGGGTTGCTATAAAAAGAGCAGGATGAAATTAATAAAGATAATTCAATTTAAAACTAGAAGAAGGGTAAGATCTCTCCAATATAAAATGGATTACAGTACATTAACTTTTATACATCAGTATATTACATATATCAACTAGCCCTCAAACATTTAAGTGCTGGAAATTTTACTTAAGCTGACTTTTTACAACTTTAGAAACTTTTGAGGGGAGTAAGTAAAATTACTTGTCATTTGCCTCTTACTCAAAACTTCAAGTAAAATACACATTTTCAAAACGAAGCACCTTTTATATTGATAAGTGTTCATTACAAACCTTAGAATGCTAGTCACAGAGGAGTTGTCTTTCTGTGGTGTAGCAAACGTTTATCTTACTTTTTGGAAGAGTGTGATTGCAAGACAGGAAGTGAGAAAACAACTGCCAGCAGTGATTGCTACTTGAAGTAGTTTTTTATAACTACCATTCCCCCCATGCGGTTATGTGAAATTTCTTTTATCTTTGGACAAGGTGAAGAGAAGATAGTAAATGAATTAGGAATTTAAAATTACAGGGAAAAATATATATGTGAAAAGCAATAAATATTTTGTTCACTTTGCTATCAAGATGTTCACTATCAGATATTTATTATACAGCAGCAATTTATATTTTTAATCATTGCCCATTAATAGACGCAGTAAAATATTTTTGAATCAGACATTTGGGGTTTGTATGTGCATTAAAATTGTCTTTTGTACTGTAAGTTACTGTTTAATTTGAATATTTTATCCAAACTGTCTCCCTGTGCCTTTACAATATAAAGTTGTTTCTACAACTTTAATGATCTTAATAAAGAATACTTTAAGAATCACACTTGTCAGACTTTTCAAATACCTAAATTTTTCTTGAGTAGAAGTGAGGTTATGTAGATAGGTTATTATTTTTTTTCCTCTTGCATGTATTTTGATATAATTTTCAGAAACTATCCGGTTGGATGTGAACTGGATCGAAGTTGTTTGTGTTTAATTCTTTTTCAATAATAATGACATTTTCAACTTTTACTATTAACATGGTGTTAAAACTTTATTAGTTTTAAGTTTAATTATTAGAATTGTTTCAATGTATACAAGAGAATAATGAACAGTAGTATAACTGGTTAATACTAACTCAAAAGTTAACATGATGTGGCTAAACTTGTTTCATCTGTACCCCAACCTACTTGACTCCAGCTTATTTTGAAGAAATATAAGAGATATATCATTTGATTCAAATATTGTACACATTAAGCATTTTCTCCTCCAATAAAACCACAATACTATTTCACATCTAAAAAATTAACAGTAATACTTCAACATCACTAAAGTAGGAAAGCTCTCAAATGTTGTTTTCTCAAAAGCTCAAGATCCAACTACAGGGGTTCTAAACCTATAGATAGGGAGTATTAGATATTATGATAAGCATAATATCTAAAATGGATAGAAACATATTAAATATGTAAATTATACATTCAAAATGATAATAGTAACCAAAAACCAAATCAATTTAGTCATCTTTGGAAGGATATTGAGGAATTCTGAAAACTGGCAACTCGGAGAGAAAGCATTCTGCCTTACCCCAAGGTAATCAAGTAATTAATTAAAGGGGGAAGAATATGTAGAAGTATTCCAGTTAATAAATACAAAAGAAATGTTCTTAGAATATCACTGTTTTGCAGTTCCTAGTTAATTGACAAGAGCTAGGCAACCATCATCAATGGCTGCTAAAGCTAATTATTGAAAAGCTGTTGAGGAACTTTGTATGAAAGGATAGGGATGCCTGGACCTGAACTTACTGGTCAGTCTTAATGATGTGCTTTCTAGTAGAACTCTTTGAAAAGTACCTAGTACCACCTATGAAGTATCTTGCCAGAAAAAAAAAAATTCCTGAATCTGATCAAGCCCCCAGATCTATTAATGCACAAAGGAACATATTAAAGGAGCACCACGGGATGCAATAAATGAAGTCCACAACATGGGCAATTTTACAGGGTAAATGACTTGGTTTTGTTTAACAAATTGCAATGAAAAAGATAGGGGCCCGTTTCATTAAAAGGGACTTAAATGTAAATGTTATCTATCCTGGTTTGAACAAATCTACTTAAAGTGGAAACAAATTTGAACAGCTGAAAAATAAGGTGACTGGTTGGGTTACTTCATCTTTAATTTTGCACTTGCTTTAATATGTGGAAAACACCATAAAAGTACCTATTCTATACTGTAGAATATTATAGGTATAGTTGATTATACTAAGCTGTGTGTCTAAGTTTTGGATAAGAATATTTTAGTTATTTTGCTTTTGAAAAGTATTTGCCCATGGTCACAAAAATAGTAGATCTGGGGCTCAACTTTGATTTTCTGATTGACTACAACATTCTACTATACTACGTTTTAACTTTTAAGACCCAGAAGCATATAGTTGAAGGCAAGATCATATTAATTTAACTGTAAAAACTTTGATATGCATTTCCTCAGTTATTAAATTAGGGGAGAGAAAGATTCCTAAGGGCAAGGAGAGGTAGAGAAATTCCAATGAGCTACAGACAAGGTGAAACAAAAAGTAAGAGTTAAGAGAGAGACATGAGGAGAGGAGGGTAGAAAACAAAAATTTTAAAAAAAGTAAGATCTTTTTCCTTTTGACCTCAAAACTTTAGGCCCCTCATGTATATATATAGATTTTTTAGATTGCTCTTTCCATTATGAGTTTACTAATATTCTGTTTCCAGTGTGGACGAAAAAGGGGCCACCTACTAAACCTGACAACCTTAGGGGAGGCCTTCATGGTAGGCCCTACAAACTCAGACCAAAAGTAATCACGTAGGATAATGATCTGAACATATAATTTCTAACTAAAAACTGATTGTGGAGGGTAGTCACATCCTAGGGCTTTAGCTTCCTTCACATAGGTCAGTCTTCACCTTAAGTGAGCCTGTCTTTTTTGTATCTAAGAAAACATCTATGAAATGTATAAGAGTAATCTCCCTTTCCAGATCCCTTAGGGCACAACCTCCCGCCAGAGCAGAGACCGCACAACCCCTTATTTTTATCTCATTCCCAGTATGCCATCTCTGTGAGCTGTAAATGTTAATTATTAACTACCTGTACCCACCAATGTAAAAGAAGTAGGTGTCTCTTTATGTTACTTTTATCCAATCTCAGTGATTTCCCCACTTTGCTCTCTCCCACCCACTTAGTGTACCACGAGTGGATTTCATGTAACTCTCCTTACCTTTCTTCCTTCGATTCTAATGTATAAAATAAGCTGTAAAACTGCCATTTTTCAGAGCATTTTCTCAATCTATTAAAATTTACTTCCTGGCAGTTGTCATGAGTTTGGCTCAAACTCAAAAATTTTCTAGAGGTTTGGATGATTCTTACAATGACCCTAGGGATCTACCTCAGCCTTTTATTTTCGCTTTCTTTATCCTATAAATATTGTTGAAACTGTAGTCCATGTCTTGTACGCTAAGTTTTAAGAATATAGACTTGTAAGAAAGTCTAGTTTGTAAGATGACAAACCATTAAAAATAAGCTCAACACTTATTCAGTCAGTTGTTTATCCTAAACAAAATTTAGGATTTTGTTAATTTTAGCTTTCCTTCTCTATGCATATCTCAGATGTTTAGGTAACTCAGAATATTGAAAGAGGTCACCTATAGGCTGTTAGATGAATATGCAACTAGCAAAAGCAATGTGCTTTCAATAGTTTAATCCTGGAATGAACCCAATGACCCTCTAATGTCATTAAACAGTCTCACTAATTTTTAATTTTTCTTTTCGTATTTGAAAAATTAGTTTTTGTAATGTGTTCCTTTTTTTTTTTTGCCTACTCCAATTACTTAACTATACTTTCAATATCCTAAGGACTTCTGAAAGTTATCTTCCCATTTTTTTATATACTTTTGAATTTTTGGTTGGTGGAGAGTCATGAAGAAAACACATCTACCCCAAATTATTTATTTTCTGAGACTCACTTCAAAGGGTATGTTTTCAGTTGTCTCATCAACAATTCCAAAACTCAACATTTAGAGTTTTTTTAATCAATGCCTTTATAATAATACCATGTGTTGATTTTCTTTGATTTCCTCACTATTATTGGAACATTATATGTATTTTTTGTGGTCCTTTTATGTAGTGATTTTAAGACATAACATTTCTAAATATTTGGCAAGTAGAATAAAGTAAGAATTAGGAGAATTTGCAGGCAGAAGATTTTAGTATTGGTGTACTCCGAGATACAAAGTTTTGAAGATAGTTCATTCCTATCTTTCTCTAGCACTAATATTCTTTACAAAGTCATTTCCTATTCTTAAAGACATAAGTAGAAATCTCAAACACTTGTTCTCCATGGAAAAATAATGTTTCTCTGATATCATTTGAGAAAAAACAATTAAAAAGAAAAGACAGACATCTTTGAACTGTTAAAAATACATACTTAGGTATTTCTGAGAGGGAGAGTTTGAATCTTGACACTTGCCAGTTGTCCCCTTAGGCATATTATTTAACATCTATGAGATACTGTTCACATTCAAGAAATTTTCTTTGACTCCATTACAAGTTTACTGGACAGATGGGGTAATATATGGGGAAACAGTTTGTAAGCTGTGAAATTCTATACAAGTGTATTGTAACAAACATTGATGGTTTGCCTAGAGAGGAAGAAGACTTTTTTCAAGGATTAATTGGCCTCTTGCTAGCTGCCAGTGTACAGCTACCAATGACTTTTACCTCTTTATAACTTAAGACTGTAAACTAATTTTATCAGGGAAATAGGCAGCATGTCTTTTTAGAAAACCTGCCATTTAGATGAAAATGCTAAAGATATGATTCAGCATGAGAATAAGTTTCCAGTTTCTTGTGCTTTATAGGATAATTTATAATTAACAAAGGGAAAAGAATCTTAATTTTTCGAGGAAGGAGGAATGATCCAAGACTAATTACTATTGTCAAATTTTCATTCTTTAAGCTTAATTTTTCCATCTTTTGTGGAAATAGCAAAAAAAAAAAAAAAATTAGTTACCATGATAAGTTATGGCTACTTGTTTTCATGTCATGGTTCATTAGAAATCTTTATCTGATCAAAATTAAATGAAACCAGTATCTATAACTTAAGTCTTACTGACAGTTCTCAAAAGAAGAAACAATGAGAGCTAATGCAAAATTTGCATGCTGATTAATCAAATAAACCACTTCATCTCTACCCTCATTGGAAGGACTCAGTACCTGTAAAAATGGCAGAGGGTCAAATGAAGTTTTACTTCTTGACTTGACAGAACATGCGTCTTAGGCCAGGATTTAGCAGAAAGACAGGGAGTGATAGGAGGCAAAGAGAGAATACCCTCTAGATGGATCCAGACATATTCTTTGCTCTTCTTGATGCCTACCTACAACAAACAAAACTTTTGAAAAGAAATACATGCATATATGCCCATTAAAATTACCCTTCTCCCTCTACCCCATCTCTTTTCTCCTTCAAATAAGTAACTGCTGTTAATTCTGTTTGTGTCGGATTGCATTCACGTAAACATACATATAAGTTTTTTTATATAATAGAGATCACACTAACTACATAATAGGAATCATACAAGTCTTCAATTGGAGATTATACACACACACACACACACACACACACACACACACACACACACACGCATATAGTTTTTTTCATGATAGGCCTCAGAGCCTATCAGTCGACTACTTTATTCTTCTAAACCGGGGGTCGGCAAACATTTTCTTTAAAGGCCAGATAGTAAATATTTTAGACTTTGCAGGCCATGTGGTCTTTGTTGCAATTACTGAACTCTACCATTGTATAGCACAAAAGCTGCCACAGACAGTACATAAGCATGAGCGTGATTTTGTTCCAGTAAGGCTTTATTTAGAAAATAAGCCAAGTTTGACCCATGGGTTGCAGTTTTTGCCAATCCCCTCTTCTAATTTATTACACACTATTTCTGCCATAAATATAAATATAAATATATATATACTTCTCTAGTTAATCATATCCAATTTTTCACTATTAAATTATGAATATCCTTATACAAATAACCCTGCATGTGTTTGACTGCTACTGTAGAAAGTGAAATTGCCAAGTCAAAGGTGTACATATATAAACATATAAATATCTCTTCCAAATTTTCTAAAGACCTTTACCAATGTATATTCCCCAAAACAGTGTATGAGAAGGGGCTTCTTACCACCTGCTAGCACTAACTGTTATTAATTTATTTATTACCAATATTCTGTGCAAAATACTATTTCCCTCATTTTTATTTGCAGCTGCTTAATAATTAGTTAATGAGGCTTGAAATAACTAATAACACCTTACCTTCCTGCCTAATTTAGAAAAAATTATGAGACAGATGCAGGAATCAAGAAGATGGAGACTATCACTTATGCTATTGATAAAGGTGTTGAACAGCATGACCTCTACCTTTGATAAAAAGTTTTCTGAATAATTATCCTAGAATTAATTTTCCCCACTTTCATTACAGACAGAGTTAGAAAACCTCAGACCTTCTGCTATTGTCAGTCTCTCCTTGGAAAACACACATGGAGAAGCAGAGATTTTTGTGATTCATAAGACAGTTATGTCCCAAAAGGAAAGAGAAAGTGGCTGAACTGCTCACGTCTAGTTCCCTTTCCCAAACTCACCAGTTAGATGAGTCACTGGGGAAGGGGAAAAGACAGTTGAAGAGTGTCACTCTTAGGCAGTCCTTCCACCTGGAAACATGGGTAGGAAGAAAGTGTCTTCTACACTCCAGCTCTAGACTTAGGCTAGACATATTTCCAATAAGTTTGATGGCCATTTCATTTTTTTGTTTGTTTTTGTGAACTGCTTGTTCTTTACCTATTTTTAAAAATTGATTTGTTCACATTTTTCTATTGCTTTGTAGGAGTACTTCATCTTATTGAGGGTATTAATTTTTGGTTCTTTGTTGCAATTACTGTATTCAATCTAAAGTGCCAAGATATTTGATATATTCAAAGGGGGAGAGCTTAAAAGAAACACATTGTTAATTGAGTCTTATCACTTATGATTTTTCTTTTATATGTATTGAAAGAGCTTGCTTAGACTTTTTTGTATGTACTTTTTTATTTGTACTTAAAAAAGAAAACATAAGCAAAATAGATGGTCTAATGTATTCGCAAAACATTTTATATTCAGAGATAACCCACTCTCCTGACTGACTCATTTTTCTGTTCAGAGCCCCCACTGTGTATATCATCCTGTGTGTCATCAAGAATATTGGTGCAGCCACATTTCTCTAAAGAGTGCTTCAGTACTGCCTCCAGATTTTTTTTTCAAGTCACAGCTGCAAATTTTGTAAGTTTTGATGCCGGCACTTTCTTGAACTTAGCAGTAGATGTAACAAGGTTTCAGACAAAGAAAAAAAAAAAAAGGAGCTGTATTTTCTTCTTTAAATGATTCTTGAATAGTATGATGACTGAGTGTTTAGGGTTAACATCTTTGTAATAATTAGTGGGAGTAACAGCCAAATTTGTATATGTGCAGGCAATGGTTCCACTTCACAACTGCTGCAGCAAACTAAGACACCAATGATTGTAAAACAAATGTTGATTTCAGATATGTTAAAATTTTAAGAAATGTTTATATTATAATTGAATTAGAGTGCTTTTTAAAAGTCTGTTATGCATTTTTTTTCCTTTTTGCAGTAAAATATATAAAACAAAATTAGTCGTTTAACTATTCTTAAATTAACAATTCAGTGGTATTAATTACATTCACAATGTTATGTAGACATCACCACTACCTATTTCCAAATTGTTTCATCATGCCTGAAAACTCTGTACCCACTAAATAATAGCTCCTCATTTCCCCTTTTCCCAGCCCCTGGTAATTTCTAATCTACTTTGTGTCTCTATGAATTTGCCTATTCTAGATATTTTATTTAAGTGGAATCGTACATTTGTCCTTTTGTGCCTGGCTTCTTTCACTTAGAATAATTTTTCAAGGTTCATTCTTGTTGTAGTATATATCAGAATTTTATTCCTTATTTCGGCTGAATAATATTCTATTTGAATATATATACTATGTTTGTTCATCCATTCATCTGTTAATGGATACTTGAATTGTTTCCATCTCTTGGTTATGGTAAATAATGCTGAAATGAACATTGGAATAGAGGTATCTATTTGAGACCCTGTTTTTAATTTTTGGGGGTCTGTACCTAGGAGTGGAATTGCAAGGTTACATGGGAATTCTACGTTTAACTTTTTCTGAAACCTCCGAACTGTCACATATCTTTTAGCTCTAATATCTGATTGATGCTGTAGAGGTGAATAGAAAGTTGTCCATTATTGTTCCAGAATAGGTAAGGGAGCAGTAATGAGTGAACTAGGAGCAGTGCATCTTCAACACTGTCCATGCAGGTTTATGTCTTATAAATGCAAGAACTACCAGAGATTCTTTCATTATATCTTTAGAAAGAAAGAGATTAGCTATTATAAATAAATCTAAGGAGTAAGGCTATACCCGGAGTTATTGAAAAATTCATCTTTTTTGAGAAACCACCTATATGATCTGGGGCTTGGAAAAGAAAGAAGCTAGTATGAGGAGACAAGGAGAAAGAATGAACAATTAATTTAGAGGGATGCTAACTCAACACCCAGGCTGAAACACTGGATGATATTCCAAAGAATTAGAAAACCTAGACATGTCTTTAAGAGGTTGATTTAAAAAAGGATTGTCCATACACGCAGTGAAATACTATTTAATACTTTCTGACACTGAAAATGATAATACAGATATCTATCAATTCACATGGAAGCAGGTGAATCCAGGTTTAACGGGTCTTGAAGCTTATACAATTTAAAGATTGACAATAATAATAGTAATAATAATAATAAAGATTGACAATAATAATAATAATAATAAAATAAAAATAATAAAATAGATTCAGATACTTGGAAGGGGGGTCTATGTCTTTCCAGCCTCCTCTCTAATCTATGACAGTTTCTCAAATTTTCCTTGGTGTTTAACAACTTGGACAGTTTTGAGGGATACTATGATGTTTTTCTCATGATTAGACTAGGGTTATGAGATTTTGAAAGGATGACCACCTAGGTGAAATGCCACTCTCATCACATCACACCAAGGGTTCATGTTACCAGCATAACTTACCTCTGATGATGTTAACATGGCAAGCGCTGCCTGAGATAGCACTTGCCAGGTTTTTCCACTGTGAAGTTACTTTTTTCCCCCCTTTTCTTATTCTATTCTTTGGAAGCAAGTCCCTAAGTATAGCCCATACTGGAGAGGTAGGGAGTTAAGCTTCATCCTTCGGATGCGGAGTATCTACATAAATTATTTGGAATTCTTTGGTATGGGAGATTTATCTCTCCTCCCCCATTTATTTATTTATTCGGTCATTTATTTATGTCAATACAGACTCATGGAGATTTATTTTATATTTTGGGTTGTCACCCAATATGATATTTTTATTTTTTGCTTGAATTGTTCCAGCTTTAGCCATTGGGAGCTCTCTAGATTGGCTCCTGTGTCATTTTGACATGCTCACATTGTTTTATTCAGCATTTCCATACTCTCTGTCATTTGAAATGCTCCAGATTCATTTTATATATTCTCTGCTCCAGCCCTAGAATCAGCCATTTCTCCAAAGAGCACTTGTTCCTTAATTGGAGAATGGTATAGAAAGCGAGATGTGGGCCCTTGGTGTGCTTGTTGCTATAGGAATGTCATTGCTCCTAAGCTCCCTTAGTGGACACAGCAAGGGAATATATGTATGTATATTAACATACATGTATGCATATGTATATATACACGTCTATGGTTATTTGTGTACCTATCCATCTTTATCTATGGTAAGCTAAACGTGATTTCATACCGATATTTCCAAATCTAATCCGGGACTACAAGGTTTATTTTAGCCTTCCCTCCTTGTTTGTCTGTAACCTCTTTCTTCAGCAGTGAGAAATCTGGCTCCCACCATCTGCCATGCCTTTGTTTACTTGCTCAATCTCAGTATACGTATAGCAGTGTCAGAATTGGTAACCCATTACCCCCACAGGAAACAGTTTTATCAATCTAAGAACAATGTTTATGTACCTTTCCTGTTATTTTTAGTCTTATGGTTTCCAGTCAAAATATTATTTTCCAAAGTTACTAAGTTTTAGCATCTCTTCTTTAAATACCAGATTTTTTTTTTTTAATTGGGAGCTAGCACTCCAGGTGTAAGGAAAAATGTATTAAAGATTGTTTGTAAAGATGGCCCAATAATTCTTCCCATTTTGTCTACAAGCACCTTTGCAATGTGAATTCTCTCCTCCTCCCATTGAGAGGTAGGTTGTTGCCCCACTCCTCAAATCTGGGACTGACTTTGTTATTTGTTTTGGCTGATAGAATGTGGCAGAATGGTGTGACTTCGAATCTAGACCTTTAGAGGCTTTACAGTGTTTGCTCTTGCCCTCCTGGCACTGCTGCTGCCCTGTGAAGGAGCTTGAGCATATCACCTGGTGACAGGTAGCCCAGCTGACAGGCAGTACCTACTGCTGGATATGTCTGCAAGGCCATGATATACTATCCTGCTTCAGCAGAGCCAGCTAATACCTGAAGTCATGTGAGTGACCTGGCAAAGCAACAGAAGAACTGCCCAGCTAAGCTCAGCTTGTATTGCTGACTCACTGAACCATGAGCAAATAAAATGATGGTTCGTTTACGCTTATGTTTTTAAGTCATTAAGGTTTTGAAGATTCCTGATGCTGTCTAGATCTTTAGAACTTCAAATGATAGCCAGAAGTTGTATTTGTGTAAATAAATGGCTGATGAGAACTAACTCACAGCATTTCTTCAGCCATCATGGCTTCTCTGCTGTCTTTGTAGACTTATTTTTAAGTTCTACATCCAGTTTTAAAATGGAAAACTTTTCACATTTCTTGTTTATTCCCATCTTTTTTTGTCCTTTCTCCTGCCTTAGTTTGTATATAGGTTATTATGTGTTTTGGGGGGTTTTTTTTGTTTTTTTTTTTTTGGTGCTTTTCATAATGCTTTGGCTATCATTCTCTAGTATCAGCCTAGTCAGCTGGGACCTGCTAAATCAGGTCAACTAGAACAGTGCTGATGCAGAGCTTCTCCTCTCCAGTTTTGGAGATTACTAAAGTACTCAGAGCACATTCTCTAACACATGGACTGCCACCCTGAAGAAACATCAAAATGCAGACAATACCTGGATCGTAGATAACACTTAAACACATGACAAGGCAGCCATGAAGAGAAATGTGTGCGTTACTCTTAGTAGAGATAATTAAGTTAACCTGAAGGGATTACATCAGAAAACTTTAAAAACTCATAACTAATTATTTTTTAGAACTTAGTGCCAAAAGGAATGTTAGAGGTTTAGTCCAGTCATTTTTGAAATTATTACAGAGGAAAACTATTTGCAAACAAAATCTCCTATGTATTCCTACTAGATAAGGCAGATGCATGCACACTCACTCTGACTTCAGTAGCCATCGCCTGTGCCAGCCTCAGAGTGACTCCAAAAGAGGCACTTCCTCAGAACTCTATTGCTTTAAAAAATGCAGTTTAAAAATCATTCACTGAATCTTGTTTCTTCATTAACCAAAAGTGGTTAATGTCACTACAAGGCAGTAGTTGGAGCACTTAGTGACAATACTTAGGCTGGAAACTGGTCTTCTGCCTCGGTTTGAGTCTTTCTGCACTGCATATCCTACTTATCATTTCATCTCTTCCCACTTAAGAATCTTTCATAATTTATGTCAATATCACAAATATTCGAGGATATCTTACCCCTTTTATTAACATTTATTTAAAATGGATGTGCTTTTTATACTTATCATGGTAGGATGATAAATATTAAAAAAGGAGTTGTAAATAAAATAAACATATAAAGCAATATTTAAAACTAAAAAAGATTTAACTCATTTTTAATGGTAACTACAATAAAAACCTAAGTTGAAAGGTATAGAAGCATCTTTAAATTTTTCACTTGATTCTAATTTTCTTCTTGTGATACACACTTATCTCATATACAAAATCAATCGATTTTGAGAAATGATTTGTTTACTCTTAACTGAATTCATAAAACTAAGTTCTGAATTATAAGTATGCTGTTACCATCTCTAAAATCTAGATGAATCTTGGCAATCATGGGGATAATTGCTAAAAATCTCTAGATCTTTAGCAATACTTTTGTTATTCTGACAAGCTGTTCAGGCTGTCAAAAACATATCTAGGTAACTTAGTTCCTCAAGAAAAAAATTGTCATAATTTTGGATGAACAAACTCTTTAAGAAAACAGTTTAGGAGTTTGGATCCCACTTGAAATTCCCAGCATTTTTTTCTCCATAAGTATTTTTACTAAACTAGTACTAACTTTTAATTAGAAGCATTTATTCACTGCCTTTTTTTGTACATTTTATAGAGATGAAAAGTGATGAAAAATACTATGCATTCAAGCTGTCAGTTTTTAATTTATCTTTCATATATGGTTTTATACAAATTCTAAATCTAAGTTCTGACAACCGCTAAAAGTAATATTCATATCTGCTTTGTGTTCCTTTTAAAATACTCTTAAATCGAATGTTAGAAAATGACCCATCAGATAAGATTAGCTTTTGAGTTTACATGCCACATCAGGTTATATATAGTGCTACTGGCAAAAGATTTTATGGGTCTGCAGATCTTTCAACTTTGTTCAAATTTTTGGCAAGGTTTTTTTCTGTATGTGTGATACTTGTTTCCTCTTGGCAAATTTCTGACAATTCGATGCTTCTAGAAATATACATCTGCTATGTGATTCTCAATATTTGCCTTGCACCATTTTATTTTTTGATGTTAAAAAGTTAGATTGTATCAGGCCTTGGGCTGAATAAAATATGTGCTTATACGTGTTGCCACATTTTGAGAGGCTGTCCTTTCTTCGGAGAGCATTTCTATTTGTGGACAAATGTATTTCGAGTTACATATATGAGATATTTGAAAAAGAAAGAGAGTTGTGGGCACAAGAACTCTTACTTCATCTACTCACCACCTGTCTTCAACAAGACCAATGAGAAATGCTGGAACAGTTTTTAGCCTGTTTCAAAAAATCATTCATAAAAGAGAGAAACCCTAATCTGAAAAAGTGGGACACATTTGTTAATTATTTTGTCTGGTTACATTTGAAGTCTTAGGAAAACAAGTTTATTTTTTACCCCTTTAAAGTGATTTAAAAGGACACCAGTGTGGCTGGTATCATCAGAGTTAATCATTAGTCCAATAGTTTAAGTTATAAGTTTTGGAAAATGGTGAGGTTTCTCCCTCTTTTCTTTTGAGAACTGCCTTGTAAATAAATGTGCATGTCTGGTCAGTAGTGAGGTTGGCTGAAAGAAAGGGAATGGTGAAGACATTTCTTTGATCACTACTGAGAAAAAAATTTCAATTGTGTGCTTTACTCTGCAGGATGCAAGGAGGCAGTCCTTAACAAAAGTATCTGATGTGATTTCTCTATGGACTCCATGGACTTAAAAGAACTCCTTCTAACCTACTGTTTTATAATCCAGATTAAATGGCATCGGTACCCACATTTTAGCTCCTTTGCTGTCACTCCAGGGATGAGTCACCATGAATAGTGTCTCTGTTGTTGAGGCTGGGTCAAGCCTGGAGGATAATGTAAGAAAATGCTTTATTCTTAAGGTTGAATTAGAAATGGTCTTCTGAGAGCTACTACAATGTCTACCTATATGTCTTCATCTTAGACAATGGTGCACCAAGGTTAGGAAGGCTGCACCCTCAAGACAAAGTCTATGTTTACTTCTATTAAACATGATTTGGCAGATAAGATTTAAATGTTGCTGTTTTGCTATGTTAAAAAAAAAAGTGACACCTATGAATAAATTTAAGAATATAAATTCTCAGAGCATATTTACGCATTTAAAGATATCTGTCTAATCCTAAAAACAATTTAATTTGTCTGCTGAATCATAATTCATACTATTAAATTTTAAAGTTGAGGGCATTTACCAAGTTTTAGAGAAAGGAGATATGATTTGGATGCCAGGGTATTTAAAATGGATGCTTATCTTTACTACTAATGAACTGAATAATTATGGGAAAATCACTTTGTTTCTTTGGTTTTCAACTTTCTCCTCTTAAAAGAAAGTAAGATTTAAATTATTTCTAAGAATATCTTCAGCTGTAATCTACTATAATTTTGTCGATATAAATTTATTATATTCTTCAGAATATATTTAAACATCACATTTAAACATTCTCAAAAATTCCTGTTCTAAAATAATAACTACTCTATGTTCTAAAATAATAAATAATGTATCATTGGATAAGTCATATTGAACAAGTTACTGAAAAGTTATAAATATTTTTAAATATTCTTTCAAGAAATATCTGTTCTTTTAAGGAAATGGAAGTCTGTCAGCATGATGGGAAGCGAACACTTATAACTATAGTATGAGGCCAGGTGACCTGTATTAAAAGCTTGCTGGAGGATCAGATGCATTCTTGTAAATCATAGTGGGTCACAACAGACTTCATGTGAGAAACATGTTGGTACAGATAGTAAGACCAAGGGTAAAGTTCTTATATCTATTTTTCCATACTTTCCTGTGAGAGATTTTAGTATCTAAATGAAAAGTGCTTACTTTTATAGACATTAGTGTGTGCGTGGTTGTGCTCTTTGTTGGGATGGGGTGTAGTGTTAATGGAGATGAATGTGGAGGATGATCTTGCTGCTATATAAGTGCTATTCTCTAAAATTTGGTAAAGCTTTTTTTTTTTTAATTTTAGAAACTGTCTTTAAAGCATTATAAAATTGTGTTTTCTTTGCGCATTCTTCTAAGTGTCTAAACACCTATGCATTCTTTTAGGTCCTAAACTCATTAAGATTCTCATCAGGTTTCTCTCAAATATTTGTAAAACAAAATCATCTTCACGTTTGAAATAGGACATGGATGTTCCTCTGTGGAAAAGATGCATTGAAGAGACGATGCCCCTTCTTTGGTTTATTTTTCTCCATGGCACTTTTTATCATCTATGTACTATATAGTTTGGTTATTTGTTTTTTTATTGCCACATGAAAAAAATGACTGCTAGGATCTCAGCCCAGTGTGCCAGGAGGCATTTAAAAGAGAATGGGATAAACAACTAATGGACTAGTCTGTTGCTTTGTAAAAATATATCTATATGGGATTGCCTATTTACTAGATTATTCCATTACACACCCACTGTGGGCCTCAAACACGAAAATATGTACACATCATATCTCCAATGTCTTATTTTACACGCTTGAAATTAGAATTTCCATTAGACATCACTTTGTCTAAATGTGGCTTATTTTTTAATTAAAAATATTTATTGAAATAATTAAATTTAGAGGAATTACTTAAATCATCTTAGAAATAGTAACTAAGGATCATTTGTTCATATTAAGACAGAAAGTGACTTAAGATCGAATCTTTCCAACAAATGTTTATTTCCAGCTATCTTTTCTTTTATTGAAATTATTCCTAAT
>NW_006440638.1:2947944-2974475 GCF_000325575.1 Pteropus alecto
GGACTATATGAAGAGAATTAATGTTCTCAGTAGACCTTTTTCTTACCAGGAATAGATGCTTATTTTTTGTAAGTTTCCAATGTCTCTTTTCCTACAAGGTTTTAGCATCTATCCCTGATTTTGTTTTCATTTTATATTAGTACATGAGGTTAAAATTGATGTAGTCTATAATACTACTAAATACACTGAACTAAATAAACAAATGGGAAGGAAAAGATGACACTTCTTTTACATGTTATTATCGATCGAAGAATAGATCATGGGTGTTTTGCTTTGATACACCTTATTAGAAACGTTCATGGTATCAAGTCAAATATTATAAGAAAGTTTGTTAAAATATTTATAAGAAAAAATAAAACTCTAATGTTAAAGTGAACATTAAGAAAAACATACAAACATGACAGAACTAGGAAAATGAATACATTATTTCAAAGGGCACAGCCATCAGATGAAAGATATGATATAAATAGCAGCTGAGCAATTTGAGAGCTAGACGCTTCCAGTATTTTATTTGAAAAATAATATAAACCACTAGCATTTAAGAATGACAGACTGTCTAGTGAAACTTCTCTACCATCAGGAAGAAAATGCATGGGAAAACTAGCCAAGTGTGGTCACACATCATTATATTAAATTATCAGGTACATAGCTTAGAACTGGCATTAAATAGAAAATAGAAATACATGGTAGAAGGAAAAGTGGAGAGAGTGTTATGGTTCATATTCTTTGATTATAAGTAACAAGAATAACTCAAGCTAGCTTATATTTTTAAAAAAGTATTTATTTTGTGTCTCATACTCTGACAGCATGAATATAGGTAGGCTTCTAGAAGGGAGTGAATTCAGGTACCGGAAAACATCAGTTTCTCCCCATTTCTTGTCTCAGCATCTTCTTCTAAGTGTGGTTTGAACACAGGTCTTACTCCTGGCTGAGAAGACACCCAAAGACCATTTCTACATAGATTTGTATGATAAAGCTAATGTGGTTCTTGGAATGTTGATCATTAGTAGAAGGCTGGAAACTAGGATGATGACCCTCTTGACAGAGCTGCAAATCCTTAGGGCTTTCACTCAACATGGGAAGAATTTCGGGGGTAGAACAAATGTGTCATAGTAGGTCAGAAAGTCAGTGTTCATGAGATCTGATGTCTGGGAGGCAAAGGCTCCAAAAAACATTGAGGGGCTTGGCCAAGATCTTACAGAGCCTTACCTTGCCCTTCCTGCTCTTTTAATTGGGAGAAAGCTCTTCCTGGGCTCCTTGTGTGGCTTGCATTTCTTCTCAGTCCAAATGTCACCTACTCAGAGAGGCCTTCCTGACAATTCTATTTATAGGAAACACATCAAGTTAGCCTTACTGTTGCCTCTTCTATTACTTGAAAGAGTTTCTAGGCCATAATGCAGGGACGGGATATTGAGGCTGAGAACAGTGGGCAACCTGAGTTAAAGAAATGCTGCTAAGAGTCCAGAGAGATTATGGTTGGTAGGGTTCACAGGGCCAATGTTGAAAAGAGATAGATGCACAGAGAGAGAATTTTGGAAATCTGCAAAGGGTCTCCCTCTAGCATTCAATAGAGTAGTAATCCATATTTTACTAGAGATAATAAAATATGGTATTCAGATATTGCCAAGAAGAAGGCCTGATTATATTGGCCACACTGGAAAACCCTCACAATTCATAGGCCATTGAGTTGAATTCTCAGAAGGGTCTCAGTAGAAGACTTAATTATTTCTAAACTAATTTTTCCCAAGTATCTTAACTGTGTTCAAAAAGAAAGCACAAGAATATTTATTTAAAAATATGTATACTTCAATAACATAAAATTCAAAATGTCTGGCATCCAATCAAAGATTACCAGTCAAAGAAACAGGAATACATAGCCCATAATGATGAAAAAAAATAAATTAGTTAAAGCCGACCCAGAACTGAGTTAAGATAAGGACATTAAACCAGTTATTAAGCTATACTTCATATGTTTAAAAAGCTAAATATAATATGTTTAAAAGATTCAAATCAAACTTCTGGAGATGAGAACCACAAAGACTAAGATTTTAAAATATACTGAATAGGATAAATAGCAGATAAGATATCTCAGAAAAAAAGATTAGTATGCTTGAAGACATAACAGTAAAATTTATTCAGTATGAACCATTGAGAGAGGACAGAACATAAAAAAAAGAGAAGAGTATCAGTGAGTTTTGGGACACCATCAAGCAGCCTAATATGCATGTAATTGAAATCTCCGAAAGAAAGGGGTGTAGAAAAATATTTGAATAAATAATGGCTGAAAACCTTTCAGATTTGTTGAAATATCAAATCAACAAATACAAAAGCTCAATGAACTGCATGCATAAGAAAAGTGAGGAAAACTACAAGGCACATTATAATTAAATTACTTAAAAGGAGTGATAAAACGAAAATCTTAAAAGCAGCCAAAGAAGAAAAGAAAAAAACAACTATATATGAATAAATATAAGATTGCCAGCAGAAACAACACAAAAGGATATCCACTCTAGTATGGAGGTTTTTGCTTCCTACTTTTCCTTTTTTGACATTACCCCAGAAATGTCACCTCATTATAGCTTCATAAGGCTGGAAGTCTAGGTTCCCCACTCAAAATCTGCTTCAATCTAGTTAGCTTGTTAGTTTGTTTGTTTATGTTTGTTTTATATATAATTCTCAGAGTTTTTAGTTGTACTTCATTGGAAAAATTTTTAAAAAGTCTGAATAACTGATTGTTGACAAATTGCAAAGGTAGTTCAGTGAAGAAAGAGTAATCTTTTCAACAAATGTTACTGGAATATTTGGAAATACACATGCAAAAGGAAAAATGGACTTGATCACATTGTATAATAAAATTTACTTAAAGTGGATCATAAATCTAAATGTAAACGCTAACACTGTAAATCTTCTAGAAGAATGCATGGGAGAAAATTTTTTTGTGGTTTTAGGCTAGTGAAAGATTTTTTAGATACAGCACAAAAAGTACAATCCATAAAAGAACAGGTTGATAAATTGCACTTCATCAAATGTAAAAACTTTAACTCTTCAAAATTTTATTCTTGACTGTCAAGAAAATGAAAAAACAATCCATAAGTTGGAGAAAATATTTGTACAGCACATATCTGATAAAGGACTTATTTCCAGAATATATATAAAAGTGCTCGATACTCTATAAGAAAACAAGCAAGTCAATTTAAAAACAGGCAAAGGATTTGAAGACAATTCACCTAGTAATAAAATCTAACCAAACTAGGTCCTCATTTCTACATGGCAACAATGGATTAAAGTTGAGTAGCAGTTGCCACTTTAAATTAGGCATGCTCTTTCCAGTTTTCTTCAGTCCAACCTGTTACTTGCCTGATTCTTATAGGTGTTTGAGTTACCTGATTGATATCTGCTCTAAGTCCATAAGGAGAAAGAAAACTATTTTCACTTACCAGGATGTTTCTGTCATTGTCAAGTTTGTATTTTACATCAGTATTTAGAGTAGAACTTGTTGCCTGTCTTCTTTTCTTGCTTTTCTGCTGCTAGACTCAGCGTTTACATTGGGATCCCTTTGGTCAGCTTGCATGGCTACACATTGTCCACAGTGACTTTGAAATTATTAGTTGTAAGGCCTTGATTAAATACTTTTTTCTTCTATAGACCTTTCTTATCTTTATCTCTACCAGTTATAATAAAAAGAATGACATAAAATAACATGAACTCTATGATAAAAAAATTATATGTTAAACGTAATTCATCAGATTCAAATTAAACTCCTAAAATTGTACTGAAAATGGAATTTATTTTATGCGTCGTTTCAAAATGATTGTTTCAGCCCATATTGGACATTAAGCCTTCAGTGGAATTTTTGATTTGGAATTAATTACATTGATCTCTAGTGCTGCACTCCTCACAGCCTTCAACTTCCCCATGGGAGCACAGGATCTAAGGCCTCTGAAGATAAGGTTCCTGTGTTTGCTTGCACAACTTTATCAGTGTTTTATTAATATGTTCACTCTAAAATATGTACCAAGAATGGATGGTACTTTGTCATTTTTATTTGGCATTGGGACTTTCATTTTCTATCAATTGAACAGTGAAAACTAATCTTTAGTAATAATATTCTTCAAGTTGCGTTTTTACATATTTCAGGAATTTTGTTTGTGTTAAGAAGTCCGTATTATACACTTGTTTAAATTTTATCTAAACACTCTCATAAGATATTAACTGCTAATTTATATTTCAAAAACATTTTTTTTGTTTGTTTAGAATATTGTTTATGTCTCTGAGAAACTTCTTCAGAGGACAAGCCTGGAGTAAATCTTTGTGACAGTTGTTGTCGTTCTAAGGGAATACTGGGATTGGAAGTAACAAAATTGTGGGTGGAAATGAAAACGTCTAATAAAAACCTGCAGAGGGATGGTTATAGCAGCTTCATTCATATTTGCCAAAACTTGGAAGCAACAAAGATGTCCTTCAGAAGGTGAATAGATAAATAAGCTGTGGGACATTCAGACAATGGAATATTATTCAGTACTATTATTCAGTAAAAACAAATGAGCTATCAAGCCATAGAAAGACATGGAGGAAACTTAAATGCATATTATTAAGTGAAAGAAACCAGTCTGAAAGAGCTACATACTGCATGATTTCAACCATATGACATTCAGGAAAAGGTAAAACTATGGAAACAGTAAAAGAATCAGTGGTTTCTATGGATGTGAGGGTGGCAGGAATGATTAGGCAGAGCACAGAGAAGTTTTAGGAAAGTGAAACTATTCTGTATGACACTACAATGATGGGTCCTTGTATTACACATATGTCAAAACCCGTAGAATGAACAACACCAAGAGTGAATTGAGTGTAACAAGTATACCAGCCTGGTGAGGATATTGATAGCAAGGGAGGCTATGCAGAGGTAGGGGAAGAAAGTATATGGGAACTCTATACTTTTTGTTCAGTTTCTGCTCAGTTTTGCTGTGCATCTAGAATTGCTCAAAAAAAAAGTTAATTAAAAAATATTTTGGTGGGCATTTGGAATTGAGAAGTCATTTGACAATGAGAAATAACATGGCCCTTGAATCAGACAGACATCCTTTGAATCTTGAGTCTACCAATAGTCTGATTAACTTCCCTGGGCCTCAGTTTTCTCAAGAACAAATTAAAGAAATAATGTTTACTTTTGCAGGATGAATATGAGGAGTAAATGAGATAACTTCCTACGTGCTCAATAAATAGCAGCTGTTATTTTTAATACCTTTGAGATTTGGGGCTAAGGGTTAAGTCTTCATACCAGTGGGAGAACAGGAGGCATGCCCATTGCTGGTGAGCTCCCAGGCCCTGGAAGCCTGAGGCAATAGATAAACTTACACCCTTTTCAGAAGCAGCATATGGGAGATGGAGAGAAAATAAAATCTGACCAGTCTCAAGTTTATTGTATTTAAAAATTTTACTTTTCACTTTGGCAGTGATAATATAAGATCTCCTTAGATAAACTGATGCTATAACTAATATACTGTGGATACTTTTAAAAGTACTGGAAATGATCTAATATTGAAAATGACACAGAAAATCTTTATTTCTTAATGAGTTTCCTATCTGAATATTAGGAACTTGACTAATATTTCAAAAAAAAAAGAAAAATATGTGTATGAAAAAATTACTAGGAAGAGGTGGTCTCAGTATATTGGATCCTAGTAACTAATCTTATTGAGAAATTAAACTTGTAATTAGGTGCATAAATGGAGAGCAACAACAGGGCACGTATCTTGAAAACTATGAAAAGAGAAAAATTATGGCATTTGGGAGGAGTGAGTAACCATAAAAACTGTCAAATGGCTTCTTCTCCATTTTCTCCGTTACCTCACACCAAAAATCCCCACTTAAAAATAATGTCCAGTGGCAGAACTTGTGGGTCTGATACAATATCCATTTCTTCCTTCCTTCTTCCTAACAATTTCTCTGGTGTTCTTTTTTTTCTTTTTTTTTCTTTTTTTTTTTTAGTTAAATATATCCCTTTGCCCCTTCCAGGCTATGGGCTTCAGGTAAGAAGACAATTTTCCCCAGTTCTAGGGATTGGTGTCACTGACCTAAGTAATCTCTCCTTTTTTGCCAGTGATTGCTTCAAAAATGGGCAGGTGAAGTGACTCAGTTTGTGCCAGTGGAAAGGTTTACTAAAGGCTTCAGGGAAAGAAATTTCCTTGCTCTTAAGAAAAAAGCCACTTGAGAAGGATATTCTCATCATGGATATGCAGATGAAAATCTCTGAACGGCCACAGCTCTTTTCCACCATGCAGAAACTAATTTTAAGGATGAAATTAATTCACAGTGGAGGATTCAGTGTTGGGAATTACAGAGAAACAGGACTGGAGTAATTGGCTTGATTCAAACCTGTACTATGCCTTTCTCTGGCATTCTAGGTATGTGAGCCAACACATATCCTTATCTGAGCCACCTTAAGTCAGGTTTTTATTTGCAGCTGAAAGAATTCTAGCTAATATTAGCCAACTAATGAACTATTAAAAATTAAAAATGGTTATTTCCAACACGTTGGCTTTTATTAACATTGTGCATGAAAATTTAAACAAAGATGCGGTAAGATCTTTAAGATCATGGCTCAGAATAAAGAAAATCAGAAATTTGATACCTTGAAAAAAAGAGTTCTGAAAAGGCAGCTGATTTGCCAGTCCAAAGCTATCACCACTTGTTTTTGAAAGATTAAACCGTTACACTTTATTTTTTGGTTTTTAAAAATTATTTTATTTTTTAATTAATTTATTTTCCAGTTACAATTGATATATAATATCATATTATTCTCAGGTATACAACATAGTGATTAGACATTTATATAACTTACAAAGTGATCAGCCTAATATTTAGTACCCATCTGACACCAAGCATAGTTATTACAATAATATTGATTATATGCCATATGTGCACTTTACATCCTTGTGACTATTTTGTAATTGCCAAATTGTACATCTTAATCCCTTCACATTTTTCTTACATCCCCCACCCCACCTTCATTTGGTGACCATCAATTTGTTCTCTGTATCTATAAATTTCTGTTTTGTTTGTTCATTTATGTATTTTTTTAATTCCACATTTAAGTGACATAATATGATATTTGTTTTTCTTCGGCTAATTTCACTTAGCATAATACTGTCTAGGTCCACCTATGTTGTTAGTTTCTTCTAAGGTTTTTGTCTATCTTATTAAATACAAATCCTTCAAACCATAGTCCTTTCTATGTTCTCCCATTTCTAACTCTCAGACTCAAAGGATTAAAAATATGTTCTGAGATATTGTGCCTAGCATTCCATATCAGAGTTAGCAGATTCAACAAACTAGTTGAAGTAATTAATTTGATTAGAAACATCTATCATGAATTTAGATGTTTTGGTGGACATGACAGTACTTTTGGGATTATGGTATAAGAGATAATCACTATCCTTGGCCCTTTTGTAGCCATTCATTGGAGACTTTCTGACTCTAAGTAAGACTGGAATAGAAGTTATGAGTCTGTTTTTGATTAGTTTGTTCTTTTTGTTCCTTAGATTCCATATATCAGTGAAATCATATGGTATTTATATTTTTCTGTCTGACTTATTTCACTTGGCATAATAACCTCTAGGTCCATCCATGTCATTACAAATGGTAGGATTTCATTTTTTTAATGTCTGAGTAATAATCTGTTGTATATCTTAACCATAATTTCTTTACCCAATCATCTGTTGGTTGGCATTTAGGTTGCTTCCATATCTTGGCTATTGTAAATTGTGCTGCCATGAATATTGGAGTGCAGAGATCTTTACAAATTATTGTTTTGGTTTTCCTCGGATAAATACCGAGAAGTGCAATTGCTGAGTCAAAAGGTATATCCATTTTTAATTTTTTGAGAAACCTCCATACTATTTTCCATAGCGGCTGTACCAATTTGCAATCCCACAAACAATGTATGAGGGTTCTCCATATCCTCGCCAACACTTGCTATTTTTTGATTTATTGATGATGGCCATTCTGACAGGTGTGAGGTGATATCTCATTGTGGTTTTAATTTGCATTTCTCTGATGATTAGTGACCTTGAGCATCTTTTCATATGTGTTAGCCATCTGTATTTCCTCTTTGGAAAAGTATCTGTTCAGCTCTTCTGCTCATTTCTTTAATTGGATTGTTTGTTTTTTTGCTGTTGAGTTGTATAAGTTCTTTATAAATTGTGGATATTAACCCCTTATCAGATGTATCATTAGCAAATATCTTCTCAGTCGGTCATCTTTCTTGTTTTTTTGATGGTTTCCTTTGCTGTACAAAAACTTTTTAGTTTGATGTAGTCCCATTTTTCTTTTGTTTCCCTTGTCCAAGGAGATATATGTGAAAAGAAATTCCTGTTAGTAATATCAGAGAGTTTACTGCCTATGTTTTCTTCTAAAATTTTTATGGTTTTGGGTCTTCCATTTAAGTCTTTAATCCATTTTGATTCTATTCTTGTATATGGTGTAAGAAGATGGTCCAGCTTCTTTTTTTTTTTTTTTATATGTATCTGTCCAATTTTCCCAATATTATTTATTGAAGAGACTGTCTTTACTCCATTGTATATTCTTACCTCCTTTGTCATATATAAAGTGAGCGTATAGGCGTGGATTTATTTCTGGGCTCTTTATTCTGTTCCATTTATCAATGTGTCTGTTTTTATGCCAGTACCATAATGTTTAGATTACTGTAGCCTTGTGTATAGTTTGATATCAGGTAGTGTGATACCTCCAACTTTGTTCTTCTTTCTCAAGATTGCCATGGCTATTTGAGGTTTTTATGGCTCCATATAAATTTTAGGATTATTTGTTCTAGCTCTCTGAAAAATGGCATTGATATTTTGATACGGATTGCATGGAATCTATAGATCGCTTTGGGTAGTAGGGCTATTTTAACAGTGTTGATTTTTCCTACCCATAAACAGGGCATATGCTTCCATTTATTTGTATCTTCTTCAATTTCTTTTTTCAATGACTTATAATTTTCTGAAAACAGATCTTCTACCTTCTTGGTTAATTTGATTCCCAGGTATTTTATAGTTTTTGACACAATTATAAATGGGATTGTTTTCTTAATTTCTCTTTCTGAAAGTTCAACATTGGTATATAAAAATGCCACTGACTTCTGAATATTTATTTTGTAACCTGCTACTTTAATGCATTCATTGATTGGTTCTAACAGTTTTTTTTTGTGGAATCTTTAGGGTTCTCTCTATATAGTGTCATGTCATTGGCAAGTAATGAGAGTTTTACTTCTTCCTTTCCAATTTGGATGCTTTTTATTTCTCTTTTTTGTTTTATTGCTGTGGCTAAGATTTCCAATACAGTATTGAAGAGGAGTAGTGAAAGTGGGCATCCTTGTCTTGTTCTTGATCTTAAGGAAAATGCTTTTAGCCTTTCCCCATTGAGTATGATATTAGCTGTAGGTTTGTCATATATGACCTTTATTATGTTGAGATGTGTTCCCTCTATTCCCACTTTGCTGAGAGTTTTGATCATAAATAAATGCTTTTTCTGCTTTTATTGATATGATCACATGGTTTTCATCTTTCGATTTATTAAGGTGGTGTATCACATTAATTTATTTGCGGATATCAAACCAACCTTGCATCTCAGGAATAAGTCCAACTTGATCATAGTGTATGATATTTTTAATGTATTGCCGAATTTGGTTTGCTAATATTTCATTGAGGATTTTTGCATCAATGTTCATAAGAGATATCGGCCTATAGTTTTCATTTTTTGTAATGTCTTTGCTTGGTTTTGGAATCAAGGTAATGGTGGCCTCATAAAAGGAGTTAGGGAGCTTTCCCTCTTCTTGAATTTTTTGGCATAGTTTGAGAATAGTTGATAATTCTTGAAATGTTTGGTAAAATTCTCCTATGAAGCCATCTGGTCCAGGACTTTTGTTTTTTGGGAGGTTTTTGATTACTGATTAGATTTCATTGATGGTAAACGGTCAGTTCAGATTTTCTATTTCTTCTTGACTCAGTCTTGGGAGATTGTATGTTTCTAAGAATGTGTCCATTTCTTCCATATTTTCCCATTTGTTGGCGCATTGTATTTTTGTGGAGTCCATGATTATTTCTCCTCTTTCATTTCTGATTTTATTTATTTGAGTCCTTTCTCTTTTTCCCTTGATGAGTCTGGCTAAGGGTCTGTCAATTTTGTTTATCCTTTCAAAGAACCAGTTTTTGGTTTCATTATTCTTTTGTATTGTTTTTCTAGACTCTATTTCATTTATTTGCACTCTGATCTTTATTATTTCCTTCCTTCTATTTACTTTGGGCTTTGTTTGCTGTTCTTTTTCTAGTTTTTTTTAATTGTAAAGTTAGATCATTTATTCGAGCTTTTTTTTGTTTCTTGAGTTAGGCCTGTATTGCTATGAATTTCCCTCTTACGACTGTTTTCACCATGTCCCATAAGTTTTGAGTTGCATTTTCATTTTCATTTGTCTCTAAGTATCTTGTGATTCCTTCCTTGACCTCATGAATAACCTATTCATTGTTTAGTAGCATGTTATTTAGCCTCCATATGTTTGTATATTTTCCAACTTTTTTCTTGTAGTTGACATCTAGTTTCATACCATTATGATCAGAGAAGATGGTTGATATGATTTCAATCTTCTTAAATTTATTGAGACTTGATTTGTATCCTAACATGTGGTTTATCCTTGAAAATGTTTCTTGTGCACTTGAGAAGAATGTATATTTTGCTGCTTTGGGGTAAAATACTCTGAAAATATCTATTAAATCAAATCACATTTATTGATTCTTTGCCTGGAAGATCTGTCCATTGGTGTCAGTGGGGTGTTAAAGTCTCCTACTATGAGTGTATTATTATTGATTTCTCCTTTTATGTCAGTCAATAATTGCTTTATGTATGTAGGTTATCCTATGTTGGGTGCATATGTGTTTACTAGGGTTATATCCTCTTGATTTATCGATCTCTTTATTATTATGTAATGTCCTTTTTTATCTCTTATTATAACATTTGTTTTAAAGTCTATTTTATTTGATATAAGTATTGCTACCCCAGCTTTTTTCTCATTTCCATTTGCATGAAATATCTTTTTCCATCCCTTTACTTTCAGTCTGTGAGTGTCATTTGATCTGAAGTGGATCTCTTGTAGACAGCATATGCATAGATCTTGTTTTCTTATCCATTTGGTTACCCTATGTCTTTTGATTGGAGCATTTAATCCATTTACATTTAAAGTGATTACTGATAGATACATTGTTACTGTCATTTTATTATTCATATTTGTTATTTCTATTTTCTTTTTTACCCTTTCTCTTTTTACAGAAGACTCTTTAACATTTCTTGTAATGCTGGCTTGTGGGTGATAAATTCCTTAAGCTTTTTTTCTGTCTGGGAAGCTTTTAATCTCATCTTCCATTTTGATCGAAAGCCTTGCTGGGTAGAGTATCTGTGGTTGTAGATTTTTGTTTTTCAGACCTTTGAATATTTCTCGCCATTTCCTTATGGCCTGCAAAGTTTCCATTGAAAAGTCAGCAGACATTCTTATGGGGCTACCCTTGTAAGCAACCAGCTTCCTTTCTCTTACTGCTTTTAAGATTCTCTCTTTGTCTTTGACTTTTGACATTTTAATTATGATGTGTCTTGGTGTAGGTCTGTCTGAATTCCTCTTGTTTGGCACTCTTTGTGCTCCCTGAACTTGTATGTCTAATTCCTTTGCCAGGTTAGGGAAGTTTTCTGTCATTATTTCTTCAAATAGAGTCTCAATCTCTTGCTCTCTCTTCATCTTCAGGTATTCCTATGATTTGGATATATTTATGCTTCATGTTGTCCGAGGGGTCTCTTAAACTATCCTCATTTTTTAAAATTCTTTTTTCTTTTTGTTGTTCTGATTGAGCGTATTCAGCTACCTTGTCTTCCAATTCACTGATTCAGTCTTCTGCTTTGTCCAATGTACTGTTGAATACTTCTAGTGTATTCTTCATTTCAGTTATTGTATTCCTCATTTCTGTCTGGTTCTTTTTATGGTTTCTATGTCCTTTTTAATGCTTACTATCTCTCCGTTGAGGTTCTCATTGTGCTCATCCATTCTTCCCATAAGTTCGTTGAGCATTTTTATAACCATTATTCTGAACTCTGTCTCTCGTTGTTTCATTTGTGGTATGTTTCTTTTTTTTCTTTTCTTTTCTTTTTTCCATTTTATTAGCCTCTCTGTGTTCTTTTCAATGTGTCAAGAATATTTGTTTCATCTCTCAGCGTTAGCCAGATGGCCTAATGTGGAAGATGTCCTGTGTGCCCCAGTGGTGCACTCTCCCTGATCCCTTGTGGGTGAAGTGGAATCAGGGAGACAAAGTCTGTTTGACCAATATAGCCTCAGTTTTGCTGCAACTTCTGTGCCTAGTCGTTCCCGCTGTAGACACAGATCACAGTGAGACTAGCTACTGTTAGGGGCGCTCCCACAGACCCCTGTGCTCCCCAGACGCAATATTGCAACTCTTGCAGGCAGCAAACGTCTGCCTGCCTCTGATTTCCATGCAATGCCCACCCTGTGCCAGCCAAAATTTGTTGCCTGTGTGGATTAGGAGATCAGGGGAAGGGAAGAGCAGGGCTGTGGCAGTTCATTGTCAATGGGCCGCCTGGGGCAATTTGTGGGTAGGGTGGGTGGGGTATCGGAGAGACAATGGCAGTCAGATCAGTACAGCCTCAATCTTTCTGCAAATTTGGTGACTGTTTTGAGTTCCCTCAGAAGACCCACATCACAGCAAGACCAGCTGCTGTCTGGGACTAGTCTACTGGTCCCTGATATCTGCCCAAGTTCGTGTTGGCGGCAGCGATCTGCCTGACCCTATCTCTGAAATGTGGCTCACAGCAGCTGGCCACTGTTGCTGGAATTAGAAATGCCGCTCTCAGATCAGAGGTTCCTAATGGCCTTGTGGGAGGAGTCTGCACAGTCAAGCTGGTGAGGTATGTAGATTGCCCAGTAAGGGGGCCTGACTAAGGCACAATGGTGGCTGCCTTTCCAGCCCTTGTTCAGAGGTCAGGCAATGGAGACCTTTTCAGAATGAATCCCATGCAAGTCTCTGAACCACTGCCAGCAGCCTGAATGAGCATCTGCAGGTCAGAAAGCCTTTGCGCAGACCTTTAAAGGTACATTTAGGGGTTCAGTCACCCTCCATCTCACCCAGATGACCAGAATCCTTTCCAATTTCTACAGTTAAAATTATTGGAATCTCCTCTTCCCTGGGCTGAGGAGCCCTCATATGAGACCAGAACCCCATTCTCCCTCATGAGAGCTTCTGCAGCCTCACTTTCCCTCCCAGCGATCTTCCACTACCCGCGAGTTTGAGTCCAGCCAGATTTGGGACTTCGCCCCTCCTACCGGCTTTGATGTGGCTCCTTTATATTATCAGATTGTAGGTGTTATGATCAGCTGGACTTCAAGTGATTCTCCACATTGATTATTTTATGGTTTGGTTGTAATTTCAATGCAGTATTGGGAGGAGACAAACCCTGCTTTTACCTAGTCTGCTATCTTCCCTCTATCAAACCATTACACTTTTGATTCATTTTTTCTTTTTGACAGTTTTGTGAATTGTTATGTGACCTCACACCTATTTGGGTTAGAGACATAGCAAAAACACATGAATAACTATGTAAGAAAACTGGAACAGATTCAATGTGACTTAATCATATGATGGAAAATGGGAACTAAGTAGTATTGACAGTTATAGCAAAGATGATGACACGGTATTTTTTATAAGTGGGTTTAATGCAACTTTGAATCTAGACGCAATAGCATTTTAAGACTAGGTTTGTGAACAGGTATTTTTAAAAGAGGGAATGTATTATCAAATTGTAGAGATAGAAAATGTGTTATCAAATTGTGAAGCTGGAATCTCACTGATATTTTCCATGATATGAAAACAACCTGTCTTGATTTTTCAATGTACAAGTAATTTCTAACATAAAGGAAGACAGCACACATTCCCTAGATATCCTGAATTGACTTTCACATACTTTAAATTTTACTTGTAAACCTTCTTAATGTGAATGGGATTAGAATGTAATTGATGTTGAATAAATGTAATATGTCATTCATGATGAAAATAAATGTGTATTTTTTTGAATAAAACGAATGGATGAATGAATGAAGATTATTTTCACTTTCCTTTCAGTGACCACTTTAGCTACTGGCCTACACGAGAAGTTCTATGAGGCTAAGATGCTGGAGTCCACAAACCAAACACTCATGAAACTCTTCATGTTACTTTATTATCATATTTCACTGTACAGTCTAGCTCCAGGTTCATCTTTTTGGATGCCTATAGAACATTTTCACATGCACATACCACTGTCAGCTCAAACTCAGATATCCTAAATCAAGCCTTCTTCTCATCTGGATCTTCTTCTGTCTGCCCACCCCTCTTTTCAGTTGGCGCCATACCTTTCTCCCAGTCACGAAGAGATACATCATGAGGCATTACTGAATTATTCCTCTCCATTATCTCTCTTATTTAATTAACTGTGGAGCCCTGTTTATTCTTCCTTTACAATGTCCTTTCCTTTCTAGTGCCACAGCTATGACCCTTAATGGACTTGTTGTTATAGGCATGTCACTTTTTTCCCAGATTTTATTTACCCATAATTCAAACCACATTACACACTTTTGCCAGATTAATCTATCTAAAACATTGTTTTCATTAAGCCTTTTTCTGGCTTGAGAACTCAGATCAACTACATTGTTTGAAGTTAGAATCCAATTGAATTTGATGGTCATTCAAATTCAATTTTATCATTATTTAATATTACTTATTAAAATCATCTCTTAAATATCTTCAGAATACAGTCTCTGCTATAACTAGATTGGTCTCTGGTATGTAGTAGGCAAATTCCCAATGTAATGCCTTTGCATGATACCTTTGCACCATTGGGTAGTTTAGTTTTAAGATTGATTACTTTTTTGAAAATAGAATTATCTATATGTTTATATTTTAAAACATGAAATTTTAGAAATTCTTTGGAGTATGAAAATTATCCTTGGCTTTGAAATATGGCAGCTCTAAATCAACATTTTTATAATGAGCAATGGAAACACTGTATTAGACCAAATGATTTAACAAATTAACTTTTCCTCAAGTATAAGTTCAGTTATTTTAAAACTTTTTGTTCTGCTAAATAAAAAATATTGTCATGTTTCATTCATGCTGCAGAGCTCTGATGGCTTTGCTGTGTAAGCATCCAAGTTCCTCACGCTACCTCTTTTCTGGGGATCTTGTGTGCCTTTGTGCCTCTCAATGCATGCTTTCTGAACTGTTCGTTCTGTGCCAGGCTATTGCATTGATTCCTGTGGTTTTGCCAGTTCTTAAACTCGTCAACAGCCTTGTGCTGCAAAAGTTTGTGTTGCTACATTTCCCACTCATTTTAATTCTAGGCAAAAATCTAACTTTTTAATGTTCCTTTGGGAGGGTACTTAAATATTCCTTTTGAACTTTGAACTCTGGGTATACACACTTTATGAAAGTGGCTAAAAATTATACAATTTAAATAAAAATTTAAATGCATGGCTATAACCATAATCAACTGTGTGCATTTGCTGTGGTTGTCATTGGGAATCATTTGCATAAATAATGGAATATACAACTAGATTCACTGATATTTTAGCCACATTTCAGAATGAAATATTGGATATGGCCACTGGCTGGCTCTTGGATTTTGTATTTTTAGTGACATTATCCTTGGAAATTATATGCTTAAGGCAAGTTGAGGGAGTGGATTCATTACTTAATGATTAATTTAGTAGATTGAAATCTCAGGATGTTTGTTCTTGAGTTATTTTTGCATTAGAGAAAATATGCTCTTCTAAATATGGATTATTAAAAAATGCAAAAGTCAGAAATATTAGAAAGATAGACAAAGAAGGAGGTAGAAACAGAAACATTTATTTTTCACAGTTATAAGTAATCTACTTTCTCTTTTAGAACTGACTTTGATTGGAAAGGAGTATGAAGTGTATTTTCTTCAAACTGTTATGTAAAATTTTATTTCTCAATGAGTTCCTAAGCTAGAAGGCAAAACAATGTTTTTTTGGGCCTAAGTGTGTTGCTTAATCTTGCAAAGCCTATTTCATGGTTGGCTAGATTCTAATGAAGATGGTTGGTAATGAGATAATATTTATATATATAGAAAATAAATTTTCAATAGAGGGCAAAAAGCATGTAAGCAAGCAGTACTAGCTTTAAAAAATTTATAGTAAAACCACATGAATATTTCTGGTTTCTCCAAGAGAACATTTTCAATACAAACACGTGCACACACACACACACACACACACACACACTATAGATATCTCATGCACATATCTCTGTAATCATATATATGTCCTTTTACTCGTAGGTACATGAACACTTCGGGGTATCATTGTGGATGATTCTCGCTATCTAGTTTAAGCTTTAGGATTCTTACTACCCCAAGAACTATTCATCAGCTTGCTTCTTTCTTTGAAATCAATTGATAGCAAATGTTGAATTTATTTGCTTAAAGCAATTCCTGTGTACCAGTTAAGTGATTTTTATATTTCACCATCTAAGAACAGTATATATATATAAAAAAAATCTATAGTGTCTTTTAGTGACTTTGATAGCTGTGTTAATAACATTTCAGACTGATGATTTGCAGCAGGCTTCTTGCTCGAAGCACTGCAGTAAATTATTGCTGCATTGCAGATTACAGTTTAATTCCTTAAAAATGCCAGAATTTTCAGGTCCTTGTTAATATTTGGGCTGCAGAATCCAAAACTGCACTTGGTTGGCTGCATCTTGGAGAAATTATTCTTATAGATGAAACTTAATGTGATTCATAAATAGGTTTTGCTCCAAAAAACATATAGTGTGAAACCTTGATTAGTGAAAATTCTGGCAACTAATCTCTTTTATGATGAAATTAGCAGTATTAAAACTGTGGGAAGTAAAGCTTTGAATGTGGTTAGGCTTAACAAATGGCACTACACAGCTGTCACTTGTCCCATCTAAATATAGGCAGACAGGGATGCAATGAGTAAAATTGTGAGGCTTTCAAAATATTTTTCGCTTCCTTTTTGCCTTAACCCTCTCAAATCAATGCCTTTCTGTTCTCTTTACTCTCAACTTTGCCCATACACAGGAGACTCTAGTAACTTAACTTTTATCAGTTTGCCTAGTTCACCGAATAATTTTTAATGAACAAGTTACAAAATAGCAATCTATGCCCTGAAAACTTTTTTTTTTGCCCTTGCAGTGTTTTGTTTTGTTTGCTTTAACAAATTAGTTACCAACATTTAAAAATGCAAACATTTTCCATAAAAATAAAGATCAGCAACTCTCTCGAAATATAAGAAGCTTTTGCAATATTTATAACCATTCAGACTTCCCCTTGGTGACCCTCGGTTAAAGCTGGGTGATGTCTGTCCCCTACAGACTGAGCCTATCTCCTGCAGTAAACCCCCACTTACCCACTTCCTTAATTGCTTTACTCATTTATGTCACCTGCTGGTCCTGATGGGCACTCGTTTTGATTCTTATATTTAATAAATTTCTTACCCTAACTAGCACTTATGAATTTAAGTTTTATACCTGTTTATTCAAGTTGTGAAGGAAAAGATTCGGTTTCCTCTTAAAAGAATATCAGAACTTGGGATGCAAAGTTGTAAGAGACTCAAGTGATGAGGTCTCTAGGCTGTGAAAGTGAAGTTAAGTTACTCCTGTTAGAAATAAAAGAGGAGGAAAGACACTTCAGTTTTTTCCAGAGAATACTCTTCCTTCGCAGTCTTTTTCCCTTTCACCACTCCTCTGAGTCACCAATGGCAGCTACAGAGGTGGCTGGAACTGGATAAAAATCTGTCCTTCATTACTGAAACCTACGTTGTTCTGCCTTTCAACAGCTCAGCTGGTGAACCTTGTGCAATCAACCCTTTCTCGAACGTTCTACCCATCTTCACTTCAGGGTTAATATTGAGTTTCTTACCAAATATACTTCAGTATGAAGTATTTACTTCTCTACTAAATCTTAGGAAGCCTATTTTATGTTTTCCAGCAGATTTGATGCTATTTTCTTTAGAATTTTGTCATATTGTCTATTACATGTCATATTTTTTACCCTCCTACATGAAGTTCTGAAGCTAAGTTCTGATCTTTTACTTTTTTTGTCTTGCTTATAAAATATCTGATGAATAAATGTGTCATTGGAATACATTCTCTTCATTAGTAGAGGTATTACTGCAAGTCTGTGTTAACATCCCACTGGAAATAAGCCTCCAGGAATGCTCATATTTTCAACAGGTTTTATATGCTGAATTTCACCCTGATGCATTCTTTCAGAGCAAAGTAAGAAAAATACATTTTTACGTTTAGATTTTATTTTAAAGCTGCCCATTGTTTTTATACACAGTTGTATATACTGCTGCCTAAGGTTGCTTCGTAAAATTGCTTGTTCTAGAAACCTGTTGGGCTTTTCTGTTCTGCCCCAAGTTGGGTCTGCAGGCTGAGCAATGAATAAAGACAGGCCAGCCTGAGTGCATTCCTTCAACTCAACTCAAGATGAGTTCATGTATGATGCTTTCCATTGTATCCTTTTGGATGTGTGGTAATGAGATTTTACTAATCTAATATTTGTCAGGGCATTAGTGTATGAAAATAATGTCCTGAAAGGAGAACATTTCTTTCTCATATCAACTTAGAGACAATGGCATAGTTATTGAAGCATGTCTATATAGTGATTGCTCAGAGTCAAGCCAGGCCTTCTGTGCCTGGATGACTATAGAGACCCCAGTGTAGATTTGGGAATGTGAATTGGGAGGTCACAGAAGAGCATGCAGAGGATACCAGGGAGAGGAACACGTGATAGTAAAAAGAGAAATAGCATAAGCTTGATGCAAAACTCTGAAGGAAGTTTGAGAGATATTCTTCTAATTAATCTACTTTTTCTTCCTGTTTTACCTACTTCGTAAATACTAGATATTCTCAAGAGTTTTATCCATAGTCACACTCTCAGTGGAAACCTAAGTTGATTCAGGGAGGTCACTGGGTCTCAAAAGCTCTGAGAGGCCCACTTGAGTAAAATTTTTACAAGTAATGATGATAATCATTAACTGAACAATTACATTTAGAGGCCATTATGTCACCAATTAAATTGCATTAAAATAAAATTTAATTTTTTGGCTGCATTTTCTTAAACAATATAGAGTCTTGATATGGCATCCAAGGCCACCTATGATTTGACCTTAATTCATTTCTCCAGGTTTACCTTTTGCTTAAGATTCTTGTACTCTGTGTGCTAGTAGATTGCTGCTGCTTGTTTTATACATACATATATATATATGTATGTATAAAACAAGCAGCATATATATATACACATTTATTTATCTATTTACTCTATTATCTATTTATGTATCTATCTATCTATTATCTATCTATCATTTATCATTTATAAATGTATATCTACCCTTGGTTCCTGGCAGAGAGCTCCTAAAACACTATAATTTCCTAAGTGATAAGCACTAAGAGAATCTTTTGTTTTAATATTCGATCTTTGACCTTGGTTCCTGACACGGAGCACCTTATTCCTTTGGAATTTCCTTAGTGACAGAGTGTCTTTTGTCCTAATGAGATGACTCTTGGTGGGCTCCTGGAAAACCTCAGATGGAAGTGCTCATCAGAAATATCAAACCATGATTAGATGCTTGGAACTTTCAGTCCTACCCCCCATCCTCTGCAAAGGGGAGAGAAGTTAGAGATTGAGTTAATAATATATCATGCCTATTTGATGAAGCCTTCATAAAAATCCCAATAGTATAGGGTTCAGAGAGTTTTCGGGTTGGTGTACACATCTACATTCAAGGAGGACGGCACATCCCAATTCCACAGGGACAGAAGTTTCTGCAATGGGAACTCTTTCAGAACTCCCCTTATACACCTCTTCATCTGGCTGCTCATTCATATCCTTTATTACACCCTTTATAATAAACCCATAAGTGTGTTTTCCTGAGTTCTGTGAGCCATTTTAACAAATTATCTAATCCAAGGTGAGGTCGTGAGAACCCCAGTCTGTAGACAGTGGGTAGAAGTACAGATGATAACCTGGGACTTGTGATGGGTGTCTGAAGTTGGGGCAGTCATGTGAGACTGAGTCCTTAACTTGTGGGATCTGATGCTACCTCTAGGTAAATAGTGTCAGAATTGAATTGAATTGTAAAGCACACAGCTGATGTTCCAGAGAATTGCTTGATGTGTGAAAATGCACAGATCTGGTGTCAGAAGTATTATAAGTGTGTCAATAAAGAAAACATAGAAGTATTTTTTACAGACAACGAGAAAAATACCCTTTTGTGCATTTCTTCTTATTATATGCCACCCACATTTGGAGACCCGGCTTAAATGTCACCAACTCCATGAAGATTTCAAGCTCAGCTCATCAGAAGTAATTTGTCCCTCTTTTATTTCTCTATTGTATTTTAACATCTCTATTTTATCACAGTTCATTTGTCTTATATTTATAATTATTTGTGTTCCTATCTTAATTCCCACAAATGATATATACATATAGATGTAGATACATAATCTCATAAAAGATTTTATATGCTTGACCCTTGAACAATGCAGAGATTAGTGGCACCAACCCACCACATGAAAATTTACATATAATTTTTGACTCCTCAGAACTTAACTACTAATAGCCTAGTGTTGACCAGAAGCCTTACTGATAACATAAGCAATAGATTAACACAAATTTTGTATGTCATACGTATTAGATACTATATTCTTCCATTAAAGTACACTAGAGAAAAGAAAATGTTATTAAGAAAATCATAAGAGAAAATACATACATATAATTTATGCATTCATTACATATGTTTTTCTTTTTCTTTTTTTTAATATTTCCAGGCTACACGATTCATCTGTAAGTTTTTTCAAATTGTCATAAATGTTCAAAAAGTTTTCCAACATATTTATTTAAAAAAAACCTGTGTGTAAGTGGACCTGCACAGTTCATATATATAAAGTAGAAGAAAAGTGTTTTATTTGGGCAGAAAATTTAGAATTGGTCTTTTGAGAATGTAGTAGTTTAGAGTAAATTATGACAAAAGTATATATTTGAAAACAGTTGGAACAAATTCATGTTCAATGTGAGATTCAGGGCATAAGGAAGAACTAGGGCTGAAAATATTAGTATCAAGCAGTGTTCTGATTGGCTCAGTAACTCTCAACTTGTGTGTGTTTCAGTTCAGGGAAGTATATCATTTTGTGTAATATAATTTAAGCACTATAAATTCAGGTATTATCTCAGGCATAATGGATACTTATGTAAAAGGAAAGGGAAAAATATCATAACATTATATATATACTATGAGGAAAAAAATACATAACACAGATAAGTAGAAAAGTTTAAAAGGTTATCTCAGAATCACTCAGTCTTAGTCCATTTTGGTTGCTGTAACAAAAATGCCGTAGACAAGATGACTTATAAACAACAACAATTTATTTCTCACAGTTCCAGATGCTGGGAAATCTAAGACATAGTTGCCAGCTGATTCGGTGTCTGACAAGAGCCTGTTTCCTGGTTCATTGTGGTCATCTTCTTGTTGTATCCTCACATGGTGGCAGGGGCAAAGATGGGGTCACTTTTATAAAGTCATTAATCTTGTTTATGGAGGCTCCACTCTAAAGACCTAATCACTTCCTAAAGGCCACCTCCAAACACCATCACATTGGACATTAGGCTTCAACATATGAATTTTGAGAGAACATAAACATTTAGTCTAAAACACATACTATCCACATATAGTCACTATTAATATTTTGACATTTTATTTCCAATCATATTTTCATACTAACATGCATAATCACATATTTGGAAGAAGATAAAATTCTCTCACTTGTTTTATATGGTAACAAGGCTCAGAAAGGGCAGATCTTTTTTGATTTTTAAAAAGTTTTTATTATGAAAACTTCAAAATATGTTTAAAAGAAGTCCTAATAGTATTTTGAATCTCCATCACCAGCTTCAACAATTATCTCATGACAGATCTTGTTTCATCTATACCCTCATCCATTTCTCCCCTCCTTTTATTATTTGAAACAAATCCTAGATACTAGTCTATATTTCTAAAAGAGAATTCTTTTTCAAAAAACATCAGCACAAAACATTATCATAAATATAATTAATAAAACTCCTCTTGCAATAAAAATCCAGTAAGTGTTCAAATTTCCAAATGTCTCATAAATGTTGTAGTTTTTTTGTATTTACAGTTTTACTTGAATTTATTTAAACTATTTAAATCAGGCATACATATATTTATTAACATGATTTTAAGCCTCTTTGATCTGTGAGTTTTATATAGATTCCTTTTTTCCCTTGTGATTTATTTGTTGTTGAAAACATATCAGAGTTCTGATCAAGATAGTGGAGTAGGTAAATGCTGCGCTTGCCTCCCTTCACAACCACGCCAAAATTACAATTAAATTGCAGAACAACTATCATTGAGAATCACCTGAAATTTAGTGAACAGAAGTCCTATAACTAAGGATATTCAGAAGAAACCATGTAGAGACTGGTAGGGGAGGTGGAAATATGAAAAGGGCTGGTCCCATACCCACATGTGGCAGTTAAAAATTGGGAGGGATATCTTGGCTGTAGAGGTCCGATCTTGAGGTGCAAGAAGTCCCAGTCTGCAACCATGCTTCCCAATCACTTCCTAAAGGCAACCTCCCCAGTCGAAATTTTCAGTGCCAAGGAGAGAAGTTCCCACAACTTATGGCCATGAAAACCAGAAGACTGTAGCTAAATAAGATGGAGGGTTCCTGGAGTCCCAGGTATTCTTCTTAAAGGGCCCAGGCGTGGACTTAGTACCTGACAGACTCACTCACTCTGAGATCTAGCTGTGGCACAGCAGCTTGAAAGATGCCAGAGACATATGGAAAGGAACTGACTTGTCTGGCTTCAGGGTGAGGGCTGGACAGCTTTCTCCCAAACAGAAGTGCTGGCAGGAGCCTTTGTTTCTCCTCCCACCCAGTATGCAGACACAGATTGCCACTATATCTGAGTCTCCATTGACCCATTATACTATTTAACCTACTCTTCTGATTTCCTGAGACCCTGCCCCACTAAACTCGAGGACATACCCAAGCCACTTCCACTGGCTTTTCCATACAAATAACCTGTTTTGGCTTATACTGAGGACTTTCCTAAAATCTCTCAAAGGTTCACAAAATCTGAACAAGCAGCACCTGCCCTTGATGTGCCTTGTATCTCTTGTTAGGTAGCTTCAAGCTGGCCACTAGCAGCAGCAGGCCTCGGTTCACAGCTTAGTTTATTTTAGGCACCTCCAACCCCAGCACAAGTGGCAACCACCTGCAAATCACTTTGTAGCTCATTCCAAATGGCCCTGGGTAGGGAATAGGCAATGGCTGACCTTCATCTTCACCAGGGCCCCTCCCAAGGGGCTGGACACCTGAGGGCCAGCTTCAGACTACACCAGAGCACCACCCAACCACATCCACAAATGACACACCCAAAGAGAAGACTGGGTAGGCACCAGAGCCCTGCTAAAATTAATCCTGCTTCACAGAGTCAGCCCCTGCAAAACAGCAATTCTACTGTAGCCATGACCAGTCCTCAAGCAATCAGCCAGAGGGTCATTCCTCTCATTGACATGTACACAGCAGCCAAGGCTCAACTACAACAGGAGAGCACACACAACCACAGAAGGAACACACCTAGAGCACCCAGCCCAAGTGATCAGGAAGACTGTGTCACTGGGCCCCACAGGACACCTACTACATAAGTCTTCTTTACAAAGACAGGGAAACATAGTAGTAGCTTTACCTAATATCTAGGAAAAACACAGGAAGGCAGCCAAAATGAGGGTACAAAGAAACATGTCCCAAATGAAAGAACGGAACAAAGATCCAGAAAAAGAACTAAACAAAATGGAGACGAGTAATCCAGTAGTGCAGAATTCAAAATACTAGTTATAAGTGGTCAATGATCTCAGTGGGAACTTCAACAAAGAGATAGAAAACATTAAGATGGAGATAGAAAACATGAAAAAGAGCCAGTTAGAAGTGAAGACTACAATAACTGAAATGAAGACTACATTAGAAGGAATCAACTGTAGATTACATGAAGCAGAGGATCAAATCAGCAATTTGGAAGAGAAGGTAGCAGGCAACAGTCAGAAGATCAACAAGAAAGAAGAATCCAAAAAAGTGAGGATAGTTTAAGGGGCCTCTGGGACAACATCAAGGATAACAACATTCACAGCATAGGGATACCAGAAAGAGAAGAGAGAGTAAGAAATTGAAAACCTATTTGAAGAAATAATGATGGAAAACTTTCCTAACCTGGTCAAGGAAATAGACCTACAGTGAGTCCCAAACAAGATAAATTCAAAGAGGCCCACACCAAGACACATCACAATTAAAACGTCAAAGACAAAGAGAGAATCTTAAAAGCAGCAAGAGAAAAGCAATTGATTACCTACAAAGGAACTTCCATACTGTCATTTGATTTCTCAACAGAAACTTTTCAAGCCAGAAGGGATTGGCATAAAATATTCCACAAGGCCAGCCCTTGCAAAATAAAAAGCAAGGACCTACAACCAAGATTACTCTACTCAGGAAAGTTATTATTTAGAATTGAAGGGCAGATAAAGAGCTCTCCAGACAAGTAAAAGCTAAAAGAGTTCATTAACACCAAACCGGTATTACAAGAAATGTTAAAAGAACTCAAAGAAGAAGAAGAAGAAAAAAAACATCAAAAATATAAATAATAAAATTGCAATAACTACATATCTATCAACAATTACTTTAAATGTAAATGAATTAAATGCTCCAATCAAAAGACGTAGTGTGGCTCAATGGATAAGAAAACAAGACCCATACAAATGCTGCTTAGAAGAGACTCACTTTAGATCAAAAGATACACATAGACTGGAGTAAGTCAGACAGAGAAATACAAATTCCATATAATTTTACTTATGTGGAAGCTAGAGAAAAGGATAAAACAGACAAACAAAACATAAACAAACATAGATACAGAGAGTATTTTGATGGTTCACAGATTGAGTGTGGGGTGAGGGAATGCGTGAGGGGCCAGAGGGGATTAAGAGGTACAAATTGGTAGCTACAAAATAATCATGGGGATGTAGAGTATGGAATGGGGAGTATAGTCAGTAATACAACTATGTAAAGTGTTAGATGGATATTGGATTTATCGTGGTGATCATGTAAGTTATACAAATGTCTAATCACTGTGTTTTTTACGTGAAACTAATATATTGTATGTCAACTGTAATTAAAAAATAAAAAATATATATTAAAAAACCCCACATTATCTGTCTTGCACTTTTCTACAGCAAGTTATTTATTAATTTTGAGTTAAATAAAATCTCAGAGCTTACTGTTATCTATAATTTAATGTGAGAAGAAAAAGAATTAGAATTCATAGCAGATATAATTAGTAAGCCATGTACAGTGTTTGAAGGATAATTTTTGTTTATTAAAGTTTTATTGGCATTAAAACCATACCCATATGATTATAAAATTTGAAACACAAATGCATGAGGTTTTCCAGAAATTAATTTCTAAGAAGGGTCGAGTCCTTAAATGGCATAACATATACTATTGTATTTTTCTCTAAAAGTGCTTGCTGAGAAAATTCAGTGTCATGGATTTAAAGTCAATAATAAGCACAGTTTTTGTTGTTGTCGTGTGTTATAAGTTTACATAAAGAAAAAACAAAGCAGCATAAAAACAAATAAAATCAACAAAAAGAAAATAAATAAGCTAATATCTGAAAAATATTATTGTTCTGAAACTCTCAAAGGTGTTGCACGTTATGTTCTTTTTTTAAAAAATTTTTTTAAATTTATTTTTTAATTTTTTTTATGATGACATTGGTTAATGAAATCCAATAAGTTTCAGCTGTACACTTTAACTGTAAGGCATATATATGTTTACATTGTGTGTTCACCTCCCATAGTTATTTCTTTGACTTTTATGGCTTCTAGAGCCCCTTTTTTTCTACCTTCAGAGACAACAATATTGCATCTCTTTCTTTATACTGTAATTGCATTTAATTATAAACTCATCCAGGAAAGCTTCTTTGATTTTAAGGCCTCATGTGATAAGAATATAAGTGATATCATGTGATTTTCAACTTTTTCTGTCTGGCTTATTTCGCTTAGCATGATTATCTTGAGGTCTATCCATGTTGTCACAAATGGCAGTATTTCATCTCTTCTTATAGCTGAGTAATATTTCATTCACAGCTTCTTTATCCAATCATCTATCGTAGGACACTTCAGTTGCTTCCATTTCCTGGCCACTGTGAATAATGCTGCTATGAACATCAGTGTGCAAATATCTTTTCGGATATGAGTTTTTAAATCTTTGGGGTAAATACTCAGTAGAAGGATTGCCGTATCACATGTTCTTGGTCTTTGTTTTTTTTTCCAAGAAAAAGGACACACGCGTGCTAGTTCAAGTGACAGTGTTTTGTTGTCAGGA
>NW_006440638.1:2974511-2990174 GCF_000325575.1 Pteropus alecto
GTGCAATCCTGGAAGACTTGGAACAACCCTATGGTCAAAACTCATTGGGCATAGCAGTGGTCCTGCAGTTGACCTACAGAATTCCTGGAGATTCAGCAGTAGCTCTAGAAGTTGTATCCCTCAGAGCCAGCATCTTTTCTGTTGAGGGGGCTGTACATGACACTGATCTATTGAATACCATCACTGCTTCTATTGCTCTTGCCTCTATTAGTTGACTTTTCTCCATTCTCCTTCTCTAGACAGTATTGCTTTTGATTCCATGAGACTCCTACCACCTCATGACTTCTAAAGATGTATAGCTTCTTCTTACTGCTTTCATTCTAAGTATCTCTCCACTTTTGATTCTGTTATGTGTTCTGGTCCCTCTGTACTTTGCATTTGAACACTTTGATTCAGTTACTTCCCATTGTTCTTTTCTTTCATGAGTGCCAGGTATGTTTTCAAATTTTTTTCTTTCTGGGCAAATTTATCTCTTTCTATATTTCTTAGCTTAACTAGTGATATCAATGATCCAAGCCATGAACCTGTAAGTCATCCTTTCTCTCATCTGAACTAACCAAATTGTCACCAATTCCCATTGATTCTGCATTATGAAGTGCTGCCAAATCTGTCTTCTCGATCTCTTTGGCTATTTCCTTATCATCTTCCATTAGGATTATTAAAATATTTCCCTATCAGATCTTTCTATTCAAATTTCTTCCTTTACTCTAACCTCCACATTTTGCAACCAGAGTGGTTTTTCAAAATTATAATTTTAAAAAAAGTATTATTTGACTTGTTCTTAAACTTGAAAAAAAACCTATTCATCTCTGGAATAAAATATAAACTCCTGAAAGTGCCCTAAATGATCTTCATGAGTCATCCCCACACTCCTTTAGAAACTTATTTCCCACCAGCCTTCTCTCATGGGCACTGTTCTCCAGCCACTAAGAATTATCGTCAGTCCCACAAACAAATTATATCCTTTTATTCCTCTATGCCCTTTTGCTTGCTGTTTCTCCTTGAAATATTGACACCTTCTGCCTCTCTTCTCTACCTATTAAAATTCTACTGCCCTTCAAGGCAAAACTAAAGGTCATCTTATCAGTGATTCCCCAAAATAATGGAGCTGTTTACCTGCAGTGTTTCCTCAATATTATATATGCACATGTCAGACAACGAATCACATTTTTCTGTCATTATTTACTCCTATGACTTTTCTACCACTGCTGTGGGACCTGTTTTAGAATGTGTTCTGTGACTTCTCTTGATCTCCCCTCACGTTTACAGGACTTGACACACAGTAGGCAAACCGGCAGTGGTGTTTGTTGTAGAATACTAACCGTGAAATTACTCTCCTTGCTGCAGTGTTTAAAGTTCTTTGTTTCTGTTCAGGATACAATATTGTTGAGGCATCATTTCTGAAACATTATCATGCTGAAATACGCATAAAATAGAATTGCTGCAAGTGGCAACTCTAGCTGAAGAGGAAATCTATTGTTACTAAACTTCATAAAATCACTTAACCAGCAGCTATCACTAGAATTCCTACTTGAGAATAAAGGTTTCATTTTATTTTATTTTTTTTGTTGGGTAAAAAGTTACTGCTTTTGGATTAGAAAGGAAAAACAATGCCACAGAAATTTTATGTTCATCTGAGAAGCATCATTCTGCTTTTAGCCCATTTATTCTTTTTCTCCTGTGTAAACAAATAAAAGAAAGACTTTGGGAGTCCTGCATCTGCGGGAAATAATTCAGCAGCAGGTTATGAATGAGGAAAGTTACAAAAGTTATTACTTGACCTTAAATTGGACCAACAATTATAAATTTCTTCAAGAATTTCAGTACTAAGTTGTTTTGAAGTCTACCTCTGAACCTTTCCTCTTCACCCCTATGCCATATGCCTCCCAAGTGACTGTCTTATTATTATTACTCAGAGGTGGGGAGAGGGGAGTTGGTTTAAAAACTTGAGATTCAAAAAAGGTTTAATTTTTTTAATTAGCTCTTTTATTTTTCCCTGTAAAATTACAATTTGGGGTCTTCAAATAGCTGATTTCACTCTTCTTGTGATTTCGCTTGAATAACTACTAAAAAGTCAAAAGTAAACAACAAACAGAAACTGAAGCATGATTTGCTTTATGTTCATTAAACACAGCTTCCTGCGGTTGTAGAGCTAGGTTTATATTTTAATTCTGTGACTCAACTACCTGTGTGACCCTGTACAAGTTACAGAACCTCTCTGTGCCTCAGTTTCCCCATCTATAAAATTGAAATTATAAAGATATTTACTTCATATCAACTTCATTAAATAAGTTACTATTTACAATTTGCTTAGAATGGTACCTGAAACATAGCAAGTGCTATGTGAGTGTTTATAAAATATATAAGTACTCTCACAGGAGTGGATAGTGTATTTGAAGATCATCTGTTATGTAAACTCTAATAGAAGAAAAATGGTTGAGAACTGCAGCTTTATTTTTTCATTTTTAAATTTTTAAAGAACTGTCACATATATTTTCTTGTTTTATCTTTACCACAATACTCTAAGGCAAAGAAATGATAAAAGCATTAACACTTGAATGACTTGCCCGAGGTAATATAGATAATTAACAGCAGGAAGAGAGGTAGAACTAGAATCTCTTGGTTTTCTAGGGTCATCTACATTTTTAAAAAGTTGGACTACATGATTAGAAATCATTATGTGATAGTTGAAAATATTTATTGATAAAATAAGACACTTTAAATGTATACAAAGGCAGTTAAAAAATCACTTTATCCAACTTTATCATACAGAATACAGTCTGATTTCTGATTATTGATTCATTTTGATCTAGTCGGTAAGAATATTAATTTTTAATATAGTGAAATAGCCTTGTGTTATTGTCAGAGTTGTTCAGCAATTATTAGGTTCTTTCAATAATTATCAGGAGCTTCTCGTGATTTAAGATCATTTAGGCCATGCCTGTCTCCCACAACCCTATACTCATGGTATGTTACAATGACAGTAAATCTTAGGCCAAATTCTATTAAGGAAACTATCACTTACTTGCAAAGAGTTACCATAGAAGCTATTCTTGATTCTTAATTAAACACCATACTCCCTGTCATCAGACACTTATTCAATGAGATATTGGGTTTTATTCTCAGGCTCTGCCATGGATACAGGAAAAGATCATAGACTTAGGATTTTGGAAACATGGCTTTTGTTTTTTGTATAAAATGTGCATGCAGGAGGAAACAAGGGAGCATCTAACAGTCAGAAGCCAGACTCCTCAATTCTGAGGACATTAAAAGTGACTCAAGTACACATTTTGAAAAGAAATTTGGATATACATTGAATAAAAACAGGGATCATGGCATTGGTTTGGAAGAACAAATAACAATGTGACATTAGAGGGCTCATGAAGTTGGTTCCAGCGAGTAAATTCAGGATTTTAAAAAATGAATTGAGATTTAAAATTTTAAAGCATAGACTATACATTTCTGTTGATTGTAGAGGAACTGATTTTGTCAACATATTCTCACCTCTTTGCATATAAAAATCCATACATTTATATCTATATATTTTATAGTCTTTCTAAGCACTAACATTGTTCACTGTAAGAGATACTTGGGGAAGGTGAAAGTAGTAAGAAATAGGTTAGAAGAAACCTCTTGGTAGGCAGCAGCAAACCACAACTGTGAGTGAGGTAAAGTCGAATGAATCCTACAGCCACTATTAGAGTAATGGCTTTTCAAATTTATAGCACAGTCCTGAGGTTGTCTTGTGTCTCCAGGCAGTTCTTCCATACTCCCTTGTAGTAGTGTTGTGTTAGGGTACTTCAAGAAACACAGTCATTTTGATTGGCTCTGGTGTGACTTTGATATACCTCATAAACTTTGAAAACTTTCTTGCTTTTTGGCCAACAAGATGATCTTCATTTGCTTTGTACCTTCCTGCCCTGGGAAAAGTACTATTGGAGGCCATAAAACTTGGTGTTAGGGTATATTTTCAGAGTGACATTCAGAGCAAGAAAAAAAGTGTTCTTTTTGTCTTTTGTTCTGTTTTTTTTTTTTTTTTTTTTTTTTTTTTTAATTTTGTAAAGCAATGAGGTAATCTTGCCTCATGGGCATATTTTCCATGGGAAATTTCTAATCCCAGTCTATCAGTAGGATGTTCCTAGTTTAACTCTTGATTTTAAAATATTGCCTCATTTATTTTATTTTATATATATATAAAATAACATATATAATATATATATATGTTATTATATATAACATATCTTACAGGATTCTAGATTTCTAACACAATTAACATAATTTGTTATTTACTTTACTAACAATATCTTAGTTCTAAGATAAAAACACAACATTAATACAAACAATAAACTTACTAGAATAAAATCCAAACATTTCAACGTATTTCTTTTTGTTTTTAAACTTCATTACTCTAAGGATTTGCAATCAAATTGCTTTGTTCAGGAAATTATACAGACTTTGGCTATATAATTACAATACGATGGATAGTTTGGTTCAATTGTTTCCATTAGCTTTCTTTTTGAAGGACTTGGCATATTATCAGCTGACAATTTAAATTCTTAAGACATTGGGATCTTTTAACTGCTGGTCTTTTCTTGGTGGCTATTGTTAGCTAGGAAAGAGAAATGTCTGCTCTAGCTGAGATAAAATAAAATGCAATTAGCTCAGTGTTTGAAATTCTGTACGTCATCTAAAACATCCTTATCTCCAATGAAAAATATAAACTATATATGTTAACATATAAATAAGTATTCCTGAATTTCTAGAATATCAGACTTTCTATATAATTTTATATATCTAGTTATATATATATATATGTATGTATGTATGTATGTATATATATTCTTAAACTCTGCTAAATCATCTCCTGATCTTTCAAGTCTTTAAATTTATTCACTTCCTTTACTGAACTACAATTTTTTTCATTTTACAGTGTATAACATCCTTTTAAGAACTCATGACTTATAATTGTTATACCAATATCCCATGACTTACACTGTTATACCAAGTTTATAGTATACAAATCCAAATCTCCCAATTAGGATTATGTTGATGTAGTACCATCGAAATCTTTAATTTTGCTCCAGAGAGCAAAACCTCATTTGTTACAACTCATGATTATCAAAGAACAAAGCATGGCTATGCTTTTCAGGTTTTGCCCGGAATAATGGGTCAAAATCACTTACTTCACATGTATCATTGATATCTTTAGTTTAACAACTGATACAATAAACACAGCCTTTTTTCAAAAATCTTTTGATAAATACCGATAGATATTATATTAGGACTTATGAATCCAGACTTATAAAATCCAACTAAAATTTTTTAAAACACATCAAGAGTATATCAAAATAAAATGTAAATTATTTTAAAATAACTGTAAAATTGGAAGATTTTATACTTGAGAAATTCAAGTGGAAACTTTTCTATAGAATCGTATAATTCTCAGATTATCTGGGTTCTGTTACAATGGTATTTGTAAAGAACGCCCAGATTTGCAATTATAACACATTTCAAGTGAAAAAATGAATAAGCTGGACAAAAAGATAATTCACTTCCTGGGCGAGACATAACTAGATAGCTCGAGATTTCATTATGCTATTTAGAATGGCATGCAATTTAAAACTTATGAATTTTTTTATTTCTGGAAGTTTTACTTAACATTTTAAAATCGTGGTTGACCATTGGTAACTGAAATCATGGAAAATGAAACTACATAAAAAGAGGAACTGCTGTACATTTCTTTTTAAATTGCAGTTTAAGATTTAATGATGACAAAATATAATATTAAATAGCTAAAAACATAATTTTCATATAAATGTAGTGAGTCAAAGACATAGTTAATTCATTAATGAGGGAACTAGCAGGATGGCAAAACTTGATCAAAGGAAGATTCGTAAAAGAACACTAAAATAAGAATGCTAAGTTAGGTGCAAAACAGGACAATAAAGCTTAAATCTGTGAGGTTGTATTTTCTATAGGGCAGACATTAATGTACATTTTTACCAGATCTAAACCATTTGCAACTCACTTTACACAGTATGAACTTTAATCACTGGAAAATATAAGTCAAACAAAGGTATAATCCCCTAGTCAGCTGACTCTTATTAACGTAGGGAAGAGGCAAGAGAACTAAATGTTAAATCAAGCTGTATTCAGAGACTGCAATATGGTGATCAGCCCCATAGCCAGACCTTGAGGAAAACTGCAGAGCAAAAGATTTCTGCTGAGATTGCTAACAAATCATTTCCTGCACACCGTGAAGGAAAAACAGAAACAGTCTTTAAGTGGTGCCCTACACGGCATAAAATCATTCATTCCCTATGTGACTAAAATCACGGGGAACCTATGGATCAAAGTCTGGGAATTGCCAGTAGGCCTTTCATGCTACATAGTCTTACCTGTTTATGCTACATACTCTTATTCTTTTAATACAATACACCCATAACTTCAAAGAAAAATGGATACTCAAAATCTTTAAACTGTAATTCACAGAAACTAAAGAATGACATATAAACTGAATTCTCTGAACATTGGGGTCCCTCTCAATGTCACTGTCTCTGTGTCTCTCTGAGTCTATCTCAGGCTCTCTGATTCTGAGAGGAGACCATCCTCTGTCTATGGAATATTACCCCTTCTCTAATAAACTTTCATTTTTGATTCTAATTCTGGTGGGCATTTGAATTTTTTTTGCATGCTCAGCCAAGAACTCTCTTGGTGCAGGGCTTGAGCTCCCCCAACTGAGGGAGATTTGTCCTGTCCTGCATCATTATTAGACACTGTTCCAGTATGACAGTGAAAGGACACACACTCATCATTTTGCCTTACTTCCATATACTAGATAAATTTTTCCTAACAGGTATTCACATGCACAAAATATTTTCGAACTTGCAATGTGTGTTTTGGAAATAAAAATCTGATAAAATATGAATATTTTATTAAAGAAGATAGAACTAATCAGGTCACCCCTTTCCCCAATTTTCTAGAACCAAAGTCTTTGCTGTTTGCAGATTTTAAACTGACATCTTTTCTTCCTCCCTCTCTTTCAGTTTTTGGAGGTTGGACTCAGGCTCAAGGCTATTATAAATGATTTGGTTTGTTGTTGGTGTTTATCAGATCAAAGAAATTTTCTTTTTGAGCTTAAGACTCAAAAAGAATAAGCAAAAAAGAATTATTTTACAATTTTTAGTTTCATACACAGACTTTCAGTGTTATTCTGTTTTTGGTTAAAAAAAATCAAGTGTTATATTCAATCAAAATATTCAATACGGATTCAACACATTTTATGTTTCAACCATATACATTTCAAAATAGAATTTTATATGGTAAATATATTTGCAGTCTTCCTTTCCCAATCGGACAGCTCTTAAGATTCTTCAAAAATTCTCAGCAACATGAGAATTTTTCTGTAGGCCAGTTTTTCTTTGTCAAGTCTGTTCTGTTCCAGGTCAGGCCAGACTATATAAAGTGTAGTGAGAAAAGAACAAGCTTGACATTTGTCACTTTGGAGTATGAAATGATGGAATTGATTACCAGCCAGAGTGCAGAGATTATCACACAATAGTTTTTAACATACAAATTTAAAGCAATTATAGTATTCATTTTTTTTTTTTTTTTTTTTGCAAATTTAGCAGTAAGAAAGGTCAAACATACATTTAAAAGAGATTCAAATCAACATTCTAAAATGAGGGGCATCACGGTAAACAAACATTTGAAGTAAAAGGGAGTTGAATGTTGTTTCAGAAGCACAAATGAGAGTATGACCTTGAACAGGTCATGTCATGAAATATATTCAAGGTAGTCAACACCCTAAGTGTATTTTTGTTATTAAAGTTTCTAAGTTTTAGAATACAGGACATAATAAAGTTCCGTGAGTTAAAGAGGGCTTCTTTTATTATTGTCACTGATTGGCAATTAAAACCTTCAGCAAGTTATGCGCCTCTCTGTGCCTCTGTTTCCTTATCTGTTATATATAGCTCTTAGAGGGTTCAGAGAGATTGTATAAGTTTCTACATATATGAAGCTTAGAACAGTACCTGACACAGTAAATGATCAGTAAATGTTAGAGCTTACTACTTTGAAGGTTCACTCTGATATAAACACAAACCATATTCCACCATTCTAGTGGACCAAAGAATGCTGTGGTATGGTCAGGTAACGAGGTCATCTGGAAAGTGGGGAGGACCCAGGACCCAATGGAGCAGCAGACTTGGAGTGCTGGCTTTTTATATTTACTTCATGCAAGAATGGCAGAATCTTTATAATCATTTTAATACATGTAAAACCATTAAAATATCATTTATTTCATCCATGAAAATTATTTTCTAAATATCTTCTATGTTAATTAATATTCTGGAGATTTTAACAATGGCATTTGAAGTGCTGATTGGATACCTTGGTCATGTAGATTTCTGAGTACGGGGGTCTTCCAACCACTAAAAAGCCACACTAGAGGTATAAATTAAAGTTAATTTACAAATATATATCATGGTATTTATACTTAAAAATTACCACACAGATAATTCAACCCCTCAGTAAGTGTAGTGAAGGTTAAGGCAAAAATCAACTCTGCCCCCTCCAGAGTACTTGATAGGTTTCTCTCACACTAGACTAACTGAAATGTTTATTAAGCAGAGCCCACGTTTAATTTTTTTACCATTTTTCTCCTTACCAATACAGCTGCATTGATTTAATTTGGGCATCACTGTGCTATTCATAAAATAAAATATTATTACAGAAGATAGTTTATATGATAGAAAATCAATCATGTGAGCCCTATGAAGAATTTCAAATCTCATTATATTGGAATTATAATTTTTCATATTTGTACAGAGAATTCTCTTAAAGGGAATGATTAAGAAAAGATTGGAGAAGATTGTGATGTGATGCGTATAGAAGTATATTAACTAAAATCCATTTTTTATTCAGATTTCCTCAGTTTTTAACTTAATGTCCTTTTTCTGTTCCAGGATATTATATTCATTTAGTTGTCATGTCACCTTTAGGCTCCTTTTTGATGTAACAGTGTCTCAGACTTTCCCTGTTTTTGATGACCTTGACAGTTGTGGAAAGTACAGGTCAGGTATTTTCTGAGAATAATTGAGAATAATTCTCAATTTGGATTTGTCTGAAATTTTTCTCATGATTAGACTGGGGCTTTGAGTTTTGGAGAGGAAAGTCACAGAGGTAAAGAGCCATTTCATCACATCATGTAAAGGGTACATACTATCAAAACAAGTTATCACTCTTGTTACTGACCTTGAACACTTGGCTGGGGTAGTTTGTCATCTTTTCCCACTGTACAGTTGTTTTTTTCTCCTTTTTGATACTGTACTCTTTGGAAAGAAGTCATTATGTACAGAGTACATTTAAGAAATGAGGAGAGAATCTTAAACTTTCAAAACTATATAGGTAATGCAGAAAACTAGGAAAATGTACACACAGAAAGAAATGCCTATATACACCATTCGGTGACTTACTTTTTTCACTTATATTGTGAAAATATTTTTATGCCAAAAAATGTTTCTACAGTATGATGGTAACAGCCGCAGTTACATCATGGTACTAACACACCATCATCCTTTCAGCTGACCATTGTTGGCCATGTGAATACAGACTCCTGGAATAGTAAAGCTCAAGGACATGGGCGTGTTGTCCTCACAACTAAGGGCTTAGTGCAGAACAATTTAGGAGAAGTCTGTTAGTTGTCCTTATTATTATTTTTTGAGTCTTCATTGTGCTATGATATAGAGAAAGTCACTTATTTACTAATTCTATTCTTTTATGGAGGGGAAAAAAGATGACAAAGTAATATATAGAATTTATTTAATATATTTCAAGATGTTTCAGAGGTACAGAGCAGATATAAACTAATCTCCAATATTGTCAGAAAAATTATTTGAAACTTGGCAATAGGTAAAAGAGATTAATGGGTTCTTATAGTTGCAGAGACTTATGGGCAACTGGCAGACAGCCATAGGCCTTGAGGTGCACTGGTCTTTTGTTGAGTTGCCACAGGCCTGGTACTTGGGGTAACTGACCTCGGCTCACAGCATGTTCTCTCCAACTTACCTCCAGATCCAGAACAGGCAATAACATGATCCAATATTCATGGATCATTTTGTAGTTCCTACCAGGTAACCCCGAACAATAAAAGGCAGTGGCTGACCTTGGCCTACTATGGAGACCCTCCCGAGTGTCCCTAGAACCAATGTACCCAGAGGCTGGCATCAGACCACAACAGAGCACCACCTAACTAACCCCAAAGTGAAACACTGAAAGGGTGGTCTCAACAGGTACACAAGCTGGCTGGGGTGAATCGCACTCCATAGGGTCAGCCCCCACACAGCAACTCATACCCTGTGCGTGTGGCCAATCCCCACAGTCGGCCTGAGAGTCAGTCGCATATATTAACATGCTACGAGTAAACAAGGCTTAGCTATAAGAGGTGAACACTCACAATCCACACAAAGAACATGCCCAGATCCCTGGAACAAGTGATCAGGGAGACTGTGCCATGGGACATACAGGACACCTGCTACATAAGACCACCTGGCCAAGGCTGGAAGGTGTAACAAATCTTCCTGTCACATAGAAAGGAACATAGAGAGGCAACTAAAATGAGAAAACAAAGAAACATGCTGCAAATGAAACAACAGGAGAAAACACCAGAAAAAAAGCTAAATGAAATAAAGACAAGCAACCTATCAGAGACAGAGTTCAAAACACTGGTTATAAGGATGCTCAACAAACTTATGGGGAGAAAGAAGAGAATCTTAGTGAAGACTTAAACAGAGAGACAGCAAGAAAAATAACCCCATAAACCATAAAAAAGAACCAGCCAGAAACGAAGAATACACTAGAAGAAATCAGCAGTAGATTAGATGAACAGTAGATTAGAAGACTGAATCAGCAATTTGGAAGACAAAGTAGCAGAAAACACTTAATTAGAACAGCAAAAAGAAAAAAAAAATAAATTAAGAAAGTTTAAGACGCTTCTGGAACAACATCAAATGGATGAACATCTGCCTCATAGAGGTACCAGAAGAGAGAGAGAGCAAGGGATTGAGAACATATTTGAACATAATGACAGAAAACTTCCCCAGCCTGGTGAGGGATATAGACATACAAGTCAAGGAAGCACAGAGAGTCCTAAACAAGATAAACTCAAACAGACCCACACCAAGACACACCATCATTAATATACCAAAGGTTTAAAAAAACGAAGAGAGAAAATCTTAAAAGTAGCAAGAAAAAGCCAGCTAATTACTTACAAGGGTACTCCTGTAAGAATGTCAGCTGATTTCTCAACAGAAACTTTGCAGGCCAGAAGGGATTGGCATGGAATATTCAAAGTGATGAAAAACAAGAACCTACAACCAAGACTGTCAATTAAAATTGAAGGTACGATAAAGAGCTTCCCAGACAGGAAAAAGCTAAAGGAATTCATCACCAACAAGCCAGAATTGTAAGAAATGTTAAGGGGACTTTTGTAGAAAGAAGTAGGGGGGAAAATCCCATAATATGAAAAATAAAATGGCAATAACTATGTATTTAACAATAATTGCATTAAATGTAAATGAGTTAAGTGCTCCAATCAAAAGACATAGGGTAGCTGAATGGATAAGGAAACAAGACCCATATATATGCTGTCTCTAAGAGACACATTTCAGATCAAATGACACACACAGACTGAAAATAAAGGGATGGAAAAAGATATTTCACACAAATGGAAGTGAAAAAAAAGCTGGCGTAGCAATTCTTTTATCAGACAAAATAGACTAAAACAAAGTCCATCATAAGAGACAAAGAAGGGCAATACATAAAGGGATCAATACAACAAGGGGACATAACCTTAGGAAACATTTATGCACCAATATAGGAGTACCGACATATATAAAGCAATTATTGGCCAACGTAAAAGAAGATATCGACAGTGATACATTCAGAGTAGGGGACTTTAACACCCCATTGACACCAATGGACAGATCTTCCAGACAGAAAATCAATAAGGAAATAGCAGTCTTAAATGACACACTAGACCAGATGGATTTAATTGATATTTTCAGAGCATGTCACTCCAAAGCAGCAGAATATACCTTCTTCCCAAGTGCATACAGAGCATTTTCCAGGATAGACCATGTGTTAGGCCAAAAAACAAGTCTTAGGAAATTTAAGATTGAAATCATAGCAAGTATCTTCTCTGACCAAAAAGGTATAAAATGAGAAAACAACTACAAGAAAAAACCTGGAAAATATACAAACACATGGAAACTCAACAACATGTTATTAAACAATGAATGTGTTAACAATGAGATCAGGAAGAAATCAGAAGATACCTAGAGACAAATAAGAATGAAAACACAACGTCTCAAAATCTGTGGGACAGTCTTAAGAGGGAAATTCATAGCAATACAGGCCTACCTCAAGAAACAAGAAAAAGCTCAAAAAACAATTTAATCTCACATTTAAAAGAACTTGAAAAAGAACAACAAACAAAGCCCAAGTGAGTAGAAGGAAGGAAATAATAAAAATCAGAGCAGAAACAAATGAAATAAAGTCTAGAAAAAAATACAAAAGATCAGCAAATCCAAGTGATAGTTCCTTGAAAGGATGAACACAATTGATAAACCTTTAACTATACTCATTAAGAAAAAAGAGAGAAGACTCAAATAAAATCAGAAACGAAAGAGGAGAAGTAACTGTGGACTCCACAGAAATACAAAGGATCATAAAAAATACTGTGAGCAATTATATGCCAACAAATTGGACATCTGGAAGAAATGAACACATTCCTAGAAACATACAATCTCTCAAGACTGAGTTGAAATGAAACAGAAAACTTGAACCCACCGACTGCCAACAACAAAATCAAATCAGTAATCAAAAACTCCCCCAAAACAAAAATTCTGGACCAGATGGCTCAATAGGTGAATTTTGCCAAACATTCAAAGAAGAATTATTACCTATTCTTCTCAAACACTTCCAAAAAATTTAAGAGGGAAGGTTCCTTAACTTTTTTTATGAGGCTACCATTACCTTGATTTCAAAACCAGGCAAAGACATTACAAAAAAAGAAAACTATAGGCCGATATCTCTTATGAACATTGATGTAAAAATCCTCAATGAAATATTAGCAAATCAAACTCAGCAATACATTAAAAATATCATACATCATGATCAAGTTGCATTTATTCCTGTGATGCAAGATTGGTTCGATATCCACAAATCAATTAATGTGATACATCACATTAACAAATCAAAAGATTAAAAGCCATATGATCATATCAATAGATGCAGCAAAAGCATTCGACAAAATCCAGCATCTACTTATCATAAAAACTCTCAGCAAAGTGGGAATAGAGGGAACATGTCTCACCATAATAAAGGCCATATATGACAAACCTACAGCTAACATCATACTCAATGAGGAAAAGCTAAAAGCATTTTTCTTAAGATTAGAAACAAGACAAGGATGCCCACTTTCACCACTTCTATTCAACATAGTATTGAAAATCCTAGCTACAGCAATCAAACAAGAAAGAGAAATGAAACACATCTAAATTGGAAAAGAAACAGTAAAACTCTCATTATTTACAGATGACATGATATTATATATAAAGAACTCTAATGATCTTACCCTCCCGGAAAAAGGTTAGAACTGATAAATGAATTAAATGAATTCAATAAAGTAGCAGGATACAAAATTAATATTCAGAAGTTGGTTGCATTTTTATACACCAATGATGAACTACCAGAAAGATAAATTAAGAAAACAATCCCATTCTAACAGCATCAAAAACAATAAAATTAACCAAGGAAGTAAAAGAACTGTACTTGGAAAATTATAATTCATTGAATAAAGAAATTGAAGATACAAATAAATGGAAGCATATACCATGCTGATGGGTAGGAAGAAACAACATCATTAAAATGTCCATACTACACAAAGAAATCTTTAGATTCAATGCAATCCCTGTCAAAATAGCGATGGCATTTTTCAGAGACCTAGAACAAATAATCCTAAAATTTATATGAAACCATAAAAGATCCCAAATAGCCATGGCAATCTTGAGAAAGAAGTACAAAGTTGGAGGAACCACACTACCTGATATCAAGCTATACTACAGGACTATAGTAATCAAAACGGCATGGTACTGGCATAAAAACATACAAATAGATCAATGGAACAGAACAGAGAACCCAGAAATAAATCCACTTAATCTATGACAAAGGAGGCAAGAACATACAATGCAAGTAATGACAGTCTCTTCAACAAATGATGCTGGGAAAACTGGACAGAAATATGAAAAAAAAAAGAAAAAAAAAGAAAAGAACTGGACCATTACACAATCTACAAGAATAGACTCAAAATAGATTAAAGGCTTATAAATATAAGATGCAAATCCATAAAACTTCTAGAAGAAAATATAGGCAGTAAATTCTGATATCGGTATGAAGAATTGTTTTTGGGTATATCTTTTTGGACAAGAAAACAAAAGAAAAAATAAATAAATGGGATGTCATCAAATTAAAAAGCTTTTGTGCGGCAAAGGGAACCATCAATAAAACAAAAAGAAAACCTACTCATTGGGAGAAGATATTTGCCTATGATACATTTGACAAAGAGTTGACATCCAAAATTTAGAAAGAACTCATAAACTCAATAACAACAAAAAATCCAGAAGACCTGAATAGGTATTTCTCCAAAGAGGAAATGCAGATGGCCGATAGACATATGAAAAGATGTTCAAGGTCACCAATCATCAGAGAAATGCAAATTAAAACCACAATGAGATATCGTCTCATACCTGTCATATTGGCCATCATCAATAAGTCAAAAAACAACGAGTGTTGAAGAGGGGGAAAAAATGGAGTAGATGATAGAGGCTCTGTTCATCCCTCTGGTAATCAAATTAAAGTTGTGAAGGAAACAAGAAGCAGCAGCAACAAAAAATCACCTGGGATTTCTCTAGGGAGAAATCCAAGAAAGCACACTGCAGTGGCAGAAGATAGGACAGGGCGAGGACATGGGGCTGCCCAATCTCAATTGGCTGAGACAGAGGTTGTGGCAGCGGCAGCGGCGGCGGTGGCAGCAGCAGCAGCAGCAGCAGCAGCAGCAGCAGCAGCAGACTCCTCTTAAAGGGGCTGCTTCCACAAGCGGATTTTCACAGTGATGGACCTGCTCACTGTTAGCACCAGTGCCGATTGGCTTGCATACAGGGGCACCGGGAACTTAAAGGGAGACATTGTTAGAGTGAGGGCCGAGGTAAGATTCGCTCTGTATAGAAGTGCCGCTGATATCCATTGTTCTTTGTTAAGCCTTCCCCGCTCCCAGTGCATGGACACAGCACTGCCATAGCTCTGACATCAACAAACTGGATAACAGAGGTGGTTCAGCCCAGAGGATTCCCTGAAACCCCACATCCCCCAACTCATGGTCTCATTGAAGCCACATCCAGGTATATATCCTCAGCGAGTCAGGTGCTCTTTGTTGAGCAGCGCCTAGACTCACACTGGAGGCAGCTGGCCTCAGTTTCTGATGTGGCCTTTTGAGGTAACTATAAGCATAGCATCTGTAGATTGCTTGCTGAATCTTAACAGGTAGCCCCAGAGGGGCACAGGCTGGGGCTAAATTTGGCCTGCAGCTGAATCCCTCTCAGGCCT
>NW_006440638.1:2990659-3010355 GCF_000325575.1 Pteropus alecto
TGAACAGCTGTTTGAAGAAATAATGATGGAAAACTTCCCTAACCTGGTGAAGGAAATGGACATAAAACCCCAGGAAGCTCAGAGAATTCCAAAAATCAGGGATCCAAAGAGGCCCACACCAAGACATATCATAATTAAAATGCCAAAAGTTAAATACAAAGAAAGAATATTAAGAGCAGCAAGAGAAAAACAGATAGTTACTTATAAGGGAAAACCCATAGGACTAGCAGCTGATTTCTCAAAAGAAACTATGCAGGACAGAGAGCTTGACAAAAAATATTCAACAGGATGAAGACCCAGGATCTACAACCAAGAATAATTTATCCAGCAAAGCTATCTTTTAGAGTTGAAGGACAAATAAAGGGCTTCCCAGACGAAAATAAGCTAAAAGAATTATTACCGCCAAGCCAGTGTTACAGGAAATATTGGACGGACTTCTTTAAGAAGAAAAAACATGTATCAAAAACAGGAATAAAGAATGGTAACAACTATATTCCTATCAATAAATACCTTAAATGGAAAAGAATTAAGTTCTCCTACTAAAAGAGTGGATGAATGGAAATGAAAACGACTCCCACATGTTGCCTATAAGAGACTCACTTCAGATTAAAAGACACACACAGAATAAAAGGAATGGGATAGAAAAAAGTATTGTTTTGATGGATCTAGAAGTTATTTAAGTTAGACAGAAAAAGATAAACACTATATGATTTCACTTATATGGAGAATCTAAGGAATAAAAAGAATAAACTAATCAAAAACAGACTCACAAATATAGTGGACAATTTGGTGATGGACAGAGGAGAGGGAGGTTTGGGGGGCTGGGAGGACAGAGTGAAGGGTTAGCTGATGGATGGTCATGGGGAAGGGGAGCATGGCATAGAGAATGCAGTTAGCATTAATATGTTGGCTAGGTGGAGGGTCAAGGTAGGGAGGGAGCAACTGGGGGGATCATTTTATGAACTATATAGATGTTTAACCAATGTACTGTATTCTTAAAACTAATTAAAGTAAATAAATTAGAAAAAAATGATTGTTGACGAAGATGTGGAGAAAATGGAACCCTTGTGCACTATTGGTGGGATTACAAACTGGTACAGCACTATGAAAAACAGTTTGGAGTTTCCTCAAAAAATTAAAAATAGAACTACCTTTGACCCAGCAGTTGAACCTCTAGATATTTATCCAATAAAAACCAAACACTGCTTTGTAAAGATCTATGCACCCCTATGTTCATGGTAGCATTATTCTCAATAGCCAGGATGTGGAAGCCAACTAAGTGCCCATCAATATATGATTATAAAGTTATGGTACATATAGAGACAATGGACTATTACTCAGCCATAAAAAGTAAAATTAAACCATTTGCAACAACATGAATGGAACTAGAGGATATTATGTTGAGTAAAATAAGTTAGACAGAGGAAGATAAAACCATATGATTTCTGTTACCTGTGGAATCTAAGGAACAAAAGAAATGAACACACTAAATGAAAACAGACTCACAGATACAGAAAACAACTGGTGATTGCCAGAGTGGAGGTAGGTTGGAGGGCCAGGTGAAAAGAATGAAGTGATGAAGAAGTACAGATTAGTAGCTACAAAACAGGAACTAATGTAGAGTACATCATAGGGAATACAGTCAATATTATTCTAATGGCTGTGTGTAGTGCCAGATGGATGCTAGAGTAATATGCGGGATCACTTTATAAATTATATAAATGTCTAATCATTTCACTCTATACCTGAAGCTAATATAAAAAATTTTTTTAAAAATACCCCCAAATAGTGTTATATAATAAAAGTTTATACTTATATTTCAGCACTATTTTAAGATCGCAAAATGTGCTTTGATTATGATGTTTTAGCAGAATATTATCTGATTTTTATGCAATTTCCTATATAATCTAATAGCACAATATTATGTAACACATTCTGGTTTAATGAGTACTACTTATTCACTGAAGAACTCTTAACCTGATTATATACTTAGAATTTTTCATTCCTTACATATTAGTGAAAGTATAATTAGAAAATGCAATTGGAATAAATTCCAAAATACTATAGTTATTAGGTAAATCTTGACCACATCGTTTGATCGGATTTCTCTACTGCGGTTTGGCTTTACTCGGGAGTTAGCAAACTATGGTCCATGGGTCAAATCTGGCCTGTCACCTGTTTTAGTTAATAAAGTTTTATTGACTTACTGCCATGTTCATTCTTATATGTACTATCTGTGGCTGCTTTTGTGCTACAGCTGCAGAGTTGTAACAGAGACCATGTGTCTGGCAAAGACTAAAATATTTACTCTCTGGCTTCTTACAGAAAGTTTGTTGACTCCTGGCATTACCTACTTTAAGGTATAACTTTACATATATTTAGGTAACATTCTACTTTACTAACAGAGGACATTGAACAGCAAAATGCCCTATAATAGCAACAGCTATTTTTCTGTTTTGCAAAAATTATAATTCTTTAAAAAAACTAAACTATTTCTAATATTTTATTGATCTACATCCATATTTATTATATTTATTAAATAAATATACTTTGAACTTCTCATTGGTGAACTAATTTGTGTAATCAAGCTTTCTGATATATTTGCATTATACTATTGACAATTGTTTCTAGTCATAAAATATTTTAATAATTTAGTCTGGCAAATAATTATTTGCCTTGGGCATGTAAAGGCATGTGCTGAGTTTTCTGTCATTTTACACTAGGCCCACTTTTGATGAAATGATAGGGGTCATACATTTTTGGTAATATTTGTAAAGCTACATTTTGGTGTCTTTTCAAACAGAAGAGTCCAGTTTTTATATTATTGTAAGAATAGAGGAGAAATACATTTTTCTATATAATAAAGAACATCTTTTATTTCATGAATCGATAATTTTCAGAAAGGAAAACCTTGGGCATTATAGAATTAAGAGAAGGCAATTTCTGAAAATGCCATATCTTTAAAACCCAGATGATACTGATGGTAGTAACTTAATCAGTTTTCAGATTCACTAAGCTGACCTCTGTCTACAATTTTTTCTTATAATTTTTTATTTCATAAGTGGATCTATTGGTTCTTGTCCTTTAATCTATTGAAATGTTCCCATTCTTAGTTCTGGGCTATGTGTCTTTCAACAGATGCTTATTGTTTCCTGGGTGCCAGGGAGTTGAGTTGTGTTTATAGATGAAGTAAAGAATAGGATAATAGGGAAAGGACCTTATTCATTTTTCTTTCTGTCTTACCAGAACCCTGAACGTGACAGACACCTAACATGCTCCTATAAAGAAAGGATAGTGGAAGGCACCTGTAAGCAACTCACGCTTGTTAGAATCTGCTCCCTAGTCTGTGGTTATGTTTCCCAGCTGCCCAGGAATCACCAAGGCCTCTGGCTTCTACGGATCTCCACCACTGAACTGTCTCTTCAGCCTCAAAGGCTACTGAATAATCCAAAACAATAGATTTCTAACTTGGATTAGCTCCATTGTTTCTATTCTCTTTCTCACAGAGGCTGCTGTGGGAGGCTAAGAGACCATCCCAGAACTCTAGCTCTAAATTTGGGATTAGAGAATTTGTTGGATTTATATAACTTCCCAGCACATGCTTGCTGTGTGTGCTTAATGCCTAATGATTTCCAGCTTGTTCCTTCCAAACCAGATCCTTGAAGTTAGCTGGGAGTTTTCTTGATAATTCAAAGTAACATTGGTGACTGGGATTTTGTGAGAACAGTTTAAGGTTGTTTAGCTTTAGATAGAGTCAAAGTTACAGAAGGATCCTTACATTATTCTACATTGTTCAGAATATGCTATTTCAGACAGATTTTTATTCTCAACTTTTTTTGTATTCAAGGAGAAAGAAATGGTAAATTCCAAATTTTGCCTAATTGGGAAAGTGAGACAACACTTTTTGAAGCAATTATTGACAAAATCATTAGAATAATTAGGATAATCTTTGTTTAAAGAAGCAAATACAGGATCTGTAATCAGAATAATGCTAAGTGGGTTAAGGAGGAAATAAATCCTAGACAAATATTCTACTTTCTCTGATTCTCATTCTGGTAATCCTTTTATTTTTCACAGCTGAAGAATATGGTTTATTTTTTGTTGCTGTTGACTTGACCTCTCCTTTCTGTTTCTATTGATGGTTAACTTAGGAAAGAGACTGGGTACCTTCAACCAGCTTATAATGGACTTAGCCTTCAACTCTATTTCAAAATATTTCTCAGGGATAAATACATTCACAATTGAGGGCTAGTGGTTCTTCTATGTTGGTACAGGAACAGTAAATCATGTAACCTTTAAAATTTCAACTTTAAAATCTCTTTCTCATCCATGGATATGTATGTTTATAGAGGTTAACATAATGACGATAAAAGAAGCTTAATGTTATGTTATAAATGATATTTGAACTTGACTGTAACAAAACTTAAATTACACAAGAAGTAAAAATGGAATGACAGGTAATTTTCTAAAGTCAATGATACAGACCAGCCTTAAATTGAAGGTTATTCAGATAAGGGGAACTTGGCCGGCTTGCAGACACTGTTTGAGTTTTTTTCCTGTCGGAGAACTGTCTGAAAGGTGCCAGCTTTAATAGAATTTAGATAAAGACATTCTCATTTTAGCTGAAAGTTGGACATTCTTCTGTGTCTGATTCATGCTTGTAATACTGCCAAGTTTGATAGGATTTCAGAAGCACTTTAACATTTTTAACAGTCTCACTACTTGAGTAAGTTGTCACAGCATCTCAGCCTGGGGGTTAGGAAAAAATAAGGAGAATCATAGTCACTTTAGGTAGGTGAACTTGAGAGGTGCCAAATAATGGAAGTTTCCAGCATAATAATATTTAAAAGTACAAATGACACAGGTGACTTAAGGTGGTTTCAATGGGTTGGCATTTAAGGAATCCAGAGAAAGTCCCCCTTTTGTTCTAGGATCTTTCTCTCACTGCTTCTAGATTAATTGGATAATCATAAAATAAAGCATAGCTCAACAAGCAGCTATTAATATTTCATGTGAATCAATCAACGTTCTTTTGCAATTTTGCAGGCTGATGAGGGCAGACTCCTATGAGAATTGAAAGATGGATAAAGAGTAATGAGGGACTGAAGTGGGGCAGTATGTGAGAGAAAGGCTTGGGCAGGTTATTGTAGCACTAGATGGGTGCTTTGGAGAAGAGGAAAACTGCAAGAGTATCAGGGGAAGAGTTCAAAAGGCACCTTGTCTGGATCCTTGGTACTCAAAGTATGGTCTGTGTGGATCAGCAGTAACAGCGGCACCTAGAAATGCAGAACTCAGACCTGCTGAGTCAGAATGGGCATTTAACCAGATCCCCAGATAATTCATATGCATACTGAGGTTTGAGAAGCACTGGCCTCTCGTGCTCCTTTTGCCAAGGGCCTGTTCAAGCAAAATGGGGTCCTCTGGTCTCTGAAAGTCATTGGTGGACTTTCAGGATGCCTTCTTGTGCACGTGGATTCACCAACCAAATGGAGAATCTGATTCACTTAAAGCAACGTCATTTCTCTTAGCAGCTATTTTAGTAGAGAGAAAAGAAATTAAACCTTGTCTATTGCCATGAATGAGGATTTCTTTCAACTGCCAGAAAGAAGAGTTCATACTTGTTAAAGATCAAATCATGCCCTAAGAGAGAGTTAAATGAGTTATAAAAACACAGGAATTTGCAATACTAGGAAATTTAGAGGTAAATGTGACAGAGCTCAAGTCTTTGTCATCATAAGGCCTTAGGAAGGTTGACATCAGTTTTAATAGTTTTTAGATTTTATTGGAGATTGTGAGAATTTTGTATAAGAAATAATTTTTAAAATATGAATAAAAGACTAGTTTTTAAAAGAGCATTTTCAATACTAAGACACACGTTAGAGCTAACTTTAGAGTATTATGAAAAGCAAACTTTGTAAAGTTGCTGGATGACAGATACTGATGGGAGAATTGAGAGCATTGTTCACAAGGCTGCCAGCAGAGCCGAGTAAGAAGGTAGAGCAGGTGTTTACTGGGACTAGCTGAGGAAGAGAGAGCTACTAGTAAGAACTAAGGAAATGTCACCATAAATCGGATTCACATCAGAGTTTATGGAGCAGGTATTCTCTATCAGGGACTCTGCTAGATATGGTAATGATAATAACAACTTTTTCCTGCTGTCAGTTGTTCAAATGATGACGATTAACTATAGTCCAAGCCAACTTATGGTAAGTTCCATAATAAAGGTGCATGTAAATTTTGTGCTTTATCAGAAGAAATAAAGAATGAAAGTAGACAGGCAGAATAGAGGTAATTGAAGTGGGGATTGGGGTGCATTTTAGCCTCGTGGCACTTAGAATATGTAATTTAGAACCCGGCAGTGCACTTATCTCAGTGTTTGACCCTTTTTGAGTCCTATGAGAACTTTCTAGTTTGCTGTTTAACACCTATAAACAAATTGGCTTGCAAAACATACCAGCTGCTGTACTATTAAAATTCTTCTTTTGCTTTGATTCCTTATTCTGTCTTGGTTGCCAAGACTTGGTTGTAGTTTAATAATATGATTCTTAAATGTTTGAATGCTTTGCATAATATTTAATTTTACCATGATTGCTAAAAATAAAAATGAGCAACTCTTCCCCCTATATTGTACTTAGTTGATTTGGGGCTTATTACACTAAATTGCTAAGAGAAATAATTGTTCAAGAGCAGAATTGGCCTCTGGCAACTCTCAGAAATCAATGAAGCTTCGCAGCCTCATCGCTATTACATGGGACTCTTGCAGAGCCTCTAGATTCTCCTAAATTAATGTACCCCATTTGTGCAAAAAATCCCTGACAATTGCTTCATTTACATCTAGACTTTTTTATGTTACAATCTACTGCAATTTTCTTAACCAGGCTTTCTGTCTCATCTTCGTCATCAAAACCTAGCTGTTTTGTGTTTAATTTCTGTTGGTTTCAGATTAATATTTCTGATTCTATAAACTGAGTATGATAACTATTATTAATATAGTGTTATTAATATCTTACTTTCAGATAGCATAGTTAAATTTAAATAGTATCATTTACATATTTAAAAGGAATTTCAGACACAGCTAGAGAAAGTTTACTTCATGTAAGGATTTCCTACACCAGAAATAGCAAAATGGTAGATGGATATAGACCACAAACATTTGTCTGTTGTTTGGTTTAACCTTCAGAGTTTTTTTTTTTTTTTTTTTTAATGTTAGCTGCTAATATATATAAATCTGAATTTCTGGCTTCTCTTGATCAGCCTCATGCTTTGGTTTCACCTGGTCCATATTCTCTTGCAGCAAAAGTTGGCTGGTGCTAAGTGGCAGCTGCCTTCTTTGAGTAGATCCTATCCTCTTATAAGGCAGGGCAGTTCCACTTTTTGCATGTTCTCGACCTTTTTTACCCTGGTGGGCACTGCATTTGGAAATTCTAATCTAGTGGTCTGTGTATGGCCCTGGCCTAGATTAGGGAGCAAGTAAAACTAAAGCATAAATGAAATATTCTCCTTCTTTGACATCAAACTAAATTTTTAAGTATCTATTAGCTTTTGAATAATAATAAAAAATTTTGGATTTAATAAGTTAGAAATCTTAAAATTACAGATAAGTTATTATACCACTATGGGTGGAAATTAACTATTACATGGAAATAAGCAATTTTGTCTGTTAAGAGGATTATCATACTTTATAGATATAATTTGGAGACCTATTGGAAACTGAGCCCATAGAAATAAAAGGAGATGCTGAGCAAATTATCTATCTTATCAAAGCTCTGCTAACAGTCCACTTTAATGAGAACTTTTGAAAATCTAAAAGTTAGAAGTGGCATTTAGCAAAATTAAAATATGTCAAAATGGAAGGTAGATATTTAATCTCTCTTAAAAATTGGTGCAGAAAGTTGAGTACAACTAAAAAATGATAGGCTTTTAATAAGAGAGGCAGTAAGACTACCAAGTAATATATTCTAACACATTTCAAATTTAGTTGTGCTAATGTACACTTTTCATTAAAATGGTGATTTTCCTTATTAGCGATTATTTCAGTTATTACAAAAAGATGAACTTCCAACTGTGATTTTTTTTAAGTTCTTTGTTTCAATGCAGAATTTCCTTTGAAGCAAGTGAAACAGTTAAAACAAGATAACCTTAGTTTAAAGTAGATTGAAATAGAACTAAGGTATTTCTACTGTGTAAGTTGTGCTAAAGAACTTTTGAGGGCATATGACTAGGTGGAAAAGACATATGAATATACTAAAAAGTGTGGTGTTTATAAATTCTTCTTAATCTCAGAAACAAAATATTCAGTTTTCTGATCTCAAAATTTGTCTTGGGATGCCTGCCACTAAGTTTTTAATCTTTCTTCAAATGAGGAATGAAGAGGGAGGCATCTCTTTGTGGAGTATATATGTGTGTGTTGTAGGGGTAGTGCTAAGATTTCTATTTTCCGTAGCTTTTTACTATACTTTTTTTTTGCAAGTAAGTATTGTACTTTACTATAAACTTCTAATTCTGGTTTTGAAAGCATAATAACATTGTGAAAAACAGATTTTTTTAAAAAAAGCAGAGTGACTTGCCCCAGATGAGAAACTCAATGACCCATTCAAAACCACTTAATTGCTCTTTTGTTTTTCAGCTAGGAAGCTATTACCTAGATCTCTAAGTCTCCTTACTAAAGAGTCATTTTGATAGGCAATGGATTTGAACATTGCGCTTGAAACCAGGAGCCTAGATCAATTATTACCATTTTCCCCCCTGTGATTATTAGTTTCACTTATACTCTTTTAGAAAAAAAAAGAAATATAGAAATTTAACTTTTGAGAAGAGTTTTTGGTCTTTCATTCACTTAGCAGTTTTAGCAGCAGAATCAGATGATGAAATAGAGATGCAGGTGTCTTGACTTTTGAAAGTGAGGCTTGTTCATTCACTCTGTATCCCTATAACTCTTACCCAGACATTCAGAGGAAGGCAAGGGGCTGGACTTCCTGAACCTAGGGTTTGGTATATGTTAAGAAAACTGAGATCATTTTTTTCCTAGAATTTCTCCTTGATTGTACTATGGGTCATTCATTCTCTCTCATCTCTTCCCCATAAGCTAAATTTATTTTTTGTGTTAAAATTAAATCCAAAATGGAGACCAAACAAAACCATTTAAACCATGACAGCGAAACTGAATGTACCTAGTTTTATGAACATAAGCAAAACTTAAATTAGGTTATTTCTTGTAAACACTTCTGACAATTATAAAAGAAACTTAATTCATCTTCCTAAAAATAGCATGAAATAATCACTTAACCAATTCCCTGGAAACCTTCACTAATAACCAATCTTTGAAAAGGTTAATAATGTCCTCATTTTCACTTTATAAGCCATTCTGTAACTTCATACCCCTGAACTTTACGTCAGTCTTTGAATTTGAAAGTTCCCAGTCCATAAACTGTTCTTATATGCTCAATCAATTCTTACTAAATATTCTTTATTGATTTGGCAGCTTTAATTTTGCTATTTCTGGAGTTTTGATACATGTAAAATTTTTTTTGATCAATATTTTCCATGTTTGTTATAAAAAAAAGTCTTTGAATGGTCAGACATATCATTTGAAACATATTTGAATTGTGAAATTGGTTTTAATATCACTAAGAACTCTAGGGAGTTTGAGGTGTGTGGGCAGTCATTATTAAAATATGTAAATAATTTATAGTTTCTTCTCTAAGTAATATAGCGTTATAGTAGAAATATTGAGGAAACTTTAAAAACATAAAAAATGGAAATCATCCATAACTATAGAGATAAATTTGATATATTATCATCAAATATATTTTATGTGGTATTCTATATTTGTATTTTTTAATAAAGTTTGAAATTATTCTGTGTATTTTTGTATCCTGCCTTTTAAAAATTAATGTTTTATCATGAAACATTCCCTATATACTTATTCATTCTTTAAAAACATTTTGAATGGCTGAATAGCATTCTATTTATAAAAAAATAATTTATTAACTGCTTATTTTCAGTCATTTAGATCATTTCTGATGTTTTCTGATTATGAATATCAAGTGACATTCTTTTATCTAGTGTTTTCTGTGCTCCAATAATTATTTTCTTGGAATAAATTTCTAGATGTAGAGTGATTAGAACTGTTTCACTAAAATACCAATGACCTCCAGGTTGCAAAATCTCAAGGATGCTTTTCCCTCTTCTTGTATTTACCTGACTTCTCAGAATTCTCACGACACTTTTATTTCCCACCATAATTCAACAATTTCAACAGCAACATCCTTTTCTCTGTCTATTCTTTTTCTTAGTCTATCTTATTAATTCCCATGACTTTAAATACAACTTCTATTTTGACAGTTTATTAATTATGTTTCCCATTGTGAGGGAGGAAAAAATTTTCTCTACCTTTCTAGGTTCTTTGGGTTGGTATAATATACAAATTGACCTGAGACAGATTAACAAGAGAAAATAACCACATTTAATTACATAAGTACAAATGGAAACCGTCCTCCCTACCCCGCCATACATGAGAGAGTCAGAAACCCCCACATACATGAGAGGTCCAGAGACAGACAGGTAAAATGAGTTATATATAACATCCTGAGCTGAGGAATGAGGTAAGATGCCTGGGGCTTTGAAAGGAGGAGGGTCACTTGCAGATCGATAAGAAGAACATATATTTAGTAATTAGGTGGTTGCCCTGCCATATAGATAGGCCAAAAAGGGTTATTTCTAATAACTCTTAATATGGGCAAGGCCCCAAATTTAAATTTTTCTAGGTAATTAAGAGAGGTAGGGCAGAATTTTTCTTGACCCACAGGATCTCAATTGCCTTTAGCTCAAAATAATCCATACAGGCACATCTTGCGGTGAGTTGTTCTGAACCCTTACAACTTTCCAATCTATTTTCTGACCTTTCTCACATCTTCACTTTGGATGTTTCACAGCCATGTCACACCTAACATCTTCAGACCTGAACTCTTTATTCCCTTCTCAGCTTGTTTTTCTCTGGTGTTTGCCCCTATCAATGAATGATCCACCATCTACTCAGTTATATAGCTGGTCATTTGATCATGCTAGAAACATGTTCTTGATAGCAAATACCTCACATTAAAATCTATGAATTCTATATCCAAAATAGATCTCGTCCATTTCTTTCTTCCAGTTATCTTATACATTAATACAGCTATTTCTAAAATAATTTAATGCTTGTTTTTCTTACTAAATTGTAAGCTTTTTAATGGTGGTATTTTGCATGTCTGTTCTCTTCCAGTTTGTAGCTTTTATTGGCTCTCAGCAATTTTATCTTAAACAAGTGAAGTGATTTATATGACCAAATGACCTTTCAGAAATTCAGTAACAACTTAAATTCCCATCAGCCATTTATAGTTGTGCTGGACTTCCTAAAACCTTCAAGTTGATAGGAGAAAAATTATTATGCTTTATTTTAATGTACATTTTTTGTTATGATGAAAATTGACCTTTTAAAGATTCATTTATTGATTATATTTATTCTTTTGAGAACTGTCATATAGAATTTTTTATTGTATTGTTTATATCGATTTTGAGTTATTTATATGTAGGAATAATAATCCTTTGTTAACATGTAAATATTTCTTCAGTTTGTCATCTGCCTTTTACTTTTTGTTTATGATGTGGTTCTGATATACACAAAGTTTTAATTTTTATTATTAAATTCTACCAATGCTTTATTTTATGGTTATTACCTTTGTTTTTATTCTTAGAGAGTTTTTATTTTCATATAAGAGATTAGGCAGCTATTTATCTGGTTAGTTTAAATAAAAAAATGTGTTTCATTTTTTTCATCATGTAGATTTTATTTTGGTGAGTGGTATGAGGGAGGGTTCTAATTTTGTTATTTTTCTCATATATGCATATTTAAGAAAAAAGGAATATTTTATCCATTTAACTGATATTAAATATTAAGAACATAAAATACTTAAAATTTTTTTCTTTAAGGAGTTAAAAAATATCTTTAATTTGCTCTTAAATATTATTCTTCCTTTTATTACCCATGTTTCTATCCATAGCTGGCTTTGATTCAGTAGGGGTGGGGTGGGGGGTGTGTGTGTGTGTGCGCGCACGAAAGAGAAAGAGAGAGAAAAAGAGAGAGAGAGAGAGAGAGAGAGAGAGAGAGAGAGAGAGAGAGAGAGAGCGCTTTCTATCTAGTTTCTTCTATCCTAGGGCCCTTAGTATGTATTTAACATTGTTAATAGAGTATGAATTCATATTGTCCTCTTTTCCATGTGCTGTACATTAATAACTACTATAGCTAGAAGTAATCATCTTTATTTTGAGTAATGTTTCATGAGCAATTTTATGCCATTTTCTTATTTAAATCTCAAATTATTTCTTGAGGTTAACATAGTAGGTATTATTAAACCCATTTTGTAGATGAAGACAGACAAGAGAGTTCGATTTGCTTCTGTAATTAGCATAGCTAGTAAAGGGTATGTCTGAGAGTAGAATTTGGCTTTCTTTAATTCTCAGTCTAATGTAGAACCTCATAATAATGAACTGCTTTATTTTTGCTGTTGTTGGTGCTTACATTTCAAGTCCTATTGGTTTTGTGTAACTGAAGCATTTAATTTTTAAAAAATAATATGCTAATTTGAGATTGGGAACACTAGTCAAATTTATAGCAATGCCTAAAAGAGTACTCTGGTTCCTCCAGAATAGACTTAATATTTCCCAAATTTATTTCTTTTCTCGGCATTTTCACAAAATCAAATGGCTCTTACCATTCACTGAGAGCTACTTGGACATACTAATCTTGGCTCAAAGTCTATTTTAGAAAGAGATTAAAGCTGGAGATTTTGGCCCAGAGCTCTGTACTTCAAACTGAATATAGTTTTTTAAACAATAAAATTAGTCTTCTCAAACAAAAGAACATAATTTCATATTTCCAATAGTGCAATTATTTCTTACACTTTAATGGCCTTTTTGCTTCAAAGTTCTTAAATGGTAACCATTTTTTTTTTTTTTTTTTTATCTAGTGAGTCTTTATCTGGAGTTCTATTTGAATGATTGTTTAGGGTGTTGGCAACAGTTATAAGCATTTATATTTTATTCTTGACTGGATTCTGGTTGAGAAATTGAATGGCACAAATGTTGAAAAACTACCTTGCTATAGACATAATGAAGCAAGCAAAATGAATCTCCCAAGGATAAATGTGTAATATCCTTTACTTTTTATCTTTTAGTTACAGACTTGTGCCACATCTGCCTTCCTGGCTGTGGGCAAAAAAGGAGCCAGAGTGAGGTGATGAGTTTTTCTGTAAAAGACCAAAAATAAATAAATAAATAAAAATGAGAATGTGGTATAAAGGGAGCTGAAATGCACCTCAGGCTCAGATATCACTTACTCTAAAATTTTTCTTTCGAGAATTATGTTGAATTTACATATCCTTTCAGTATTAATGAGCATTAGAGGTGTACTTATTCTTGTATGTAAGAGGGTAGTTTCTCATCATTTCCAGCACAATTTGTAGGGGTTTTAATAATAAGAGTTATAAAAATATTTACATAGATCTGCAGAAGGATGATTCAGATAACCCAGGAGATTTAACGCTAGATATAAATCTTTCTAGATTTTTAAAAAATTATAGCAATTCTTGTATTCCCATAGCAACATACTAAAAGAGTCTAGCCAACACTTCTGAAACTAGAAAATAACCTTTTCTTATCTTCCTCAAAGAGTTTAGTTCTTTCTATTAGTAACTTTAAAAAATAGAAATCTTGTTCATTAACAAAATGTTTCTTACAGAAATTTTGAATAATTTAGAAAAAGGTAAGGAAGAGAGTAAACATGAAAAATCACTCATAATCTACCACACAGCAATCAACATTCCTTTTTTTGTTTTGTTTTGTCTTTTCTCTCTTTTTGAATACAAATACATTTAAAATATTTGGGGAAACCTTAAAGTTTTAACTTTTTTTTCCCCTTTAGTAGTATATAATGTTTCTTCATGTATGATAACCAATATTCCTCTACAATATAAAAAGTGTACTAAACCTAGGCGAAGTTATTAATAAGTGATACAAAAGCGCAGAACCTTGGCAAACTATTATAACCAAAAAATTCTTCATGGTCTTTGATTTTAGTTACTCTATAGATCATTATATGTACAGGTGCTCAAAAATGTTTGTCAAATGAATGTTGAATTTCAATGAAAAAAAATGAAAATAAGCTAAAGGAATATTTTTACCTTTTTCTCCCCGTTTATTATTTTGGGTTCTCTGAGAAGTAGACATGAAGATGAGATTAGATTGCAAGATATTTATTGGAGAAACACCTGTATTTTATTCTATTGGGGTTGCTGTAACAGAATACCATAGACTTGATGGTTTATAAACAACAGAAATTTATTTCTCACAATTCTAGAGGCTGGGAAGTTCAAGATTAAGGTGTAAGATTTGTTATTTTGTAAAATATGTCTTCCTGGTTTGTTCTCACATGGTGTAGGGGCAAGGGAACTCTCTGGAGTCTCTTTTATAATGGCACTAATCCCATCGATGAGAGCTCCACCCTCATGACCTAATCACCTTTCAAAGGCCCCACCTCCTATAACATTATATTGGGGTTTAAATTTCAACATGAAATTTGGGAGATAATAATATTAAATCTATAGCATTCCACCACTATCTCCCCAAATTCATGTTCATCTCACATGTAAAATGAATTAATTCCATCTCAACAGCCCCTCAATTTTTAACTCAATCTAGCATAAACTTGCAAGTTTCACTTAAATATCATCTAGATCAGATATGGGTGAGACTCAAGGTACTGAGGTAAATTCCTCTCTAGCTGTGAATCTGTGAAATAAAACAAGTTATGTGCTTCTAAAATACAATGGTGATAAAGGCACAGGATAGACATTTCTATTCCAAAAGGGAGAAATAGGAAAAAAGAAAGGTTTAACTTTTCTCAAGTAAGTCAAAACTACATGGCAAAATTCTACATGAGATCTTAAGGCTTGTGAGTAATTTTCTTTGGCTCCATACTCTGACCTCCAAGCCCACTGTGGTAGCTATGTCACCTCCATGGCTCAATAGGATGGCCATGAGTGAGTGAGATGGCCTTGTTTTCTGCCTGGGCCCCAGGGCTCTCCTGAGTTTAGGACCCTGGGCCAGAGGCTCTGCTGGACAGTCTCTAGCCACACCCCACATGGGGGCTTCAAAGTTTGCTGCTTGCACCCTCCAGAGGTGCAGCCAATGCAGCCTGGCTGCATCAGGGCCACCAGAGCTACATTTAGGGTAGCTGAGGACTGCAGCACTGGAATACTGGGTGTGGAGCCTGGATATGAGGTAGCACTGGCAGCATATGTTGAGGTCCCACAGGTGACAGCCTTTTGACTTTTAAACTGCTAGGCCCCTCTAGCAGCCCAGACCCACTCCCATACCCTTGCACTCTGGGCCTGTGGTAGACTTAGCAGCTCTGATGTTATCTGAATTGCCTTTGGGGTTATTCTTCTATTGGCCTGGAGAATAACACCTGGCTTCTGATAAGATAGCTGACTAGGTCTGTGGTTCATGTTCAGACTGATCTCTTTATCCAATAGTGATTTGACCACACCCTTAGTGTTCTCTTCCTAACATGCTATTTCATTTTTTTTTTTGCATAAGGTGAGAATTTTTCTGAATCTACTTAGGTATTCTTTGATAAGTTAGAGGCAACCACTAATATACTTTCTGTATCTATGGATTAGCCTACTGTGGACACTTTATATAAATAAAATCACTTAATATGAAGTATTTTGTGACTTGCTTCTTTCACACTGTGTAACATCTTCATGGTTCATCTATGTGTAGTATGTATCAGTACTTCATCTTATTGCCAAATAATATTTTGTTGTATGGACATGCCACCGTTTACTTATCAATTCATCAGTTGATGGACATTTGAGTTATTTATGCTTTTGAGTTATTATTAACATTTATATACAAGTTTTTATGTGAACATTTCTTTTTGGTATGTACCTACAAGTGTAATTGCTAGGTCATATGGTAACTACATTTAACTTTTTGAGGAACTGCCAAACTGTTTTCCAAAACATCTGCACATTTTAAAATTTCCACAAGCAGTGCATGAAATTTCCAATTTCTTCACATCCTCACCAACACTTGTTATTATCTTTCTTTTTTATTCTAGCCATTATAGTGTGTATGAAGTGGTATCTCGTGGTTTTAAATTGCATAAAGCCCATTGTCCTGCCGTGAATGGAGAGTTTTAATGTTTTTAAAGTCAGATATTCAGGTACAATTTATATAAGATAAAAGTTACCCTTTTTAGTATATAGTTATTAGAATTTTATATGTGTAACAGTCATATAATCAACACTACAATCAAGATACAGAACAATTCTATACCTCTGCAACATTTCCTAGTACCTCCTTATAATCTACTTCACCACCATCTCTAACCTCTGGTAACCACTGATCTGTAGAGTTTTGCTTTATTCAAAATGTCATGTAAATGTAATCATACAAAGTGTAGTCTTTTTAGCCTGGCCTCTTTGGCCTAGCACAATTCATTTGCAATTTACCCATGTTGTTGTGTTGTATGTATCAATAGTTCATTCCTTTTTATTTCTGAGTAGTATTTCATGGTAGGGATATACTACAGCTTGTTCATCCATTCATCAGTTGAAAGATATTTGAGTTTTTGGTAATTATAAATAGGTTTTTATATGAAAGTAACTTTTCATTTCTCTTGGGTAAATATGTGAGAGTAGGTTTTTGGGTCTCATCGTAAATGCATGTATAATATTTAAGAAACTACTGAATGATCTTTTAAAATGATTGCATCATTTTGCATTCTTAGGAGAATCCTAGTTGAATGTATCACATCATTGGAGGCTTTTTAAGACTAGGAATGTCTACTATTCTCTTTCTGGTTGTTTTCAGAGCTGTAACGTTACTTCGTTCAGCCACCCAAATTTTTGTAAAATTCCGGTATTCCTGTTAACCCCTGCATGGTGGTAATGGGGCAGTGGAAGATGAAGGACATGAAAATATTGGTAAACAATGGCCTAGCCCTAGTTCAACTCACCATGGATGCCCACACAATAACTACACATGACTTCGAGGAGTCTGGCATCCAGAGACTCCAGAAATGACTGGCAAAGTGATAAATTATAGATCAGTTTAGAGCGTGACAGAGATGAGACCTTGATGAAGAAGAGCAAGTGGATAGCTTAGAAGTGTAAGTGATACCAACCCCTTTTTTTCCCAATGTGCAGAGAAAAGGAAACAGAGTCTACTATATTTAGGTAGTACTTCTGGATCAAGCATGGACAGAGCTCATGGGAGGCAGGAGCCAATCCAGAACAAGGACAGACATGTGAGAAAGAGGTATGAGAGTAACATTAATTATATATAAGACAAAAAAACTGTGTGATGGTACCAAATTTATGTAAAACTTTATTTCTAAAATGATACTCACCTCAGTTGCTGCAGAATAAACAACTGAATGGATAAACTTCAGTTATCAGCAGCATCTGAGTATAGCCTCAATCAAATTATTACATTAGTAACTTTAAAAGTCCTTAAGAATGTAAATATGGTTTTTTAATTACAGCGATTCTCTCCATATTTTAATTAATGGCATTGATTTTAGTGTGTTGAATGCATGCTAACCTGAACATATAAAGTAGATTGAGTAATTTCAGTATTTTAATGTAGTGATTCTCAATACTGGCTGTATATTTTTTATCATCACCTGGAAAGAGTTTAGAAAATACTATGCCCCTGTTCCCCACCCCTAGAAATGTTGATTTACTTGGTCTGGAGTGGGGCCCACACATTGGGATTTTAAAAATTTGCCCTCGATTCAGCAGAAATGTGGCAGAGTGAGAGACATCCCTAGATCTCTCCTTTTGAAACAACAATAAGCCGAACATCTACAACTCAACAAAAAACACCAAAACTGTACACCAGCATGCCTGAGCATGGGATCTGCGCGTAAGAGCTACCATAAATCAGAACGGCGGTTGTTGGGTTGTCGGGTGGTGGACTGGGAGTAATAAAGAAGCTGCTTCTCTCAGCCAGAGCTCCCTGTAGGAGGAGGGGAGGGGTAAAGGTGCAGTGACTTTCCTGAACAAACCTGCCTGGAAATGCTGGGGCTTGTATGCAGCCGACCAGAAGACCCAGTCTTCAGGGCAGAAAGTGAAGAAGCAGGGCGAGACCGCAGAGAAACAACAGCTGATTTTTACTCCCCGGTTGCAAAACCAAGGCTGAGCCGCAGCCCCCAACCTCCAAACCAGAGCGCCCCTCCCCCCATCCCTCTGAGACCACAGAGCCCCAGGGGAATCTGAGCAAATGCTGCAGAGACTGAAGCTATCTCTCACAGCCTCTAGAGCTCCCTGCAGGAGGAGGGAGAGGGGAGAAGGAGCGCAAGTTCCTGTGGCGAGTTTCCTGAACAGCTCTGCCTTGGAAAGCTGTGAGCTGTGGCCTGCAGGCTGCAGGGCACAGTCAACAGGGCAGAAAGCAGAGAAGAGAGGTGGAACTGTGGAGGAACAACAGTTGATGTTTGCTGGTGGAGGTTGCAAAACCAAGGCTGAGCCGCAGTCGCCAACCCCCTAGGTATAGGAGGGCTCCTCCTCCCATACCCTCTGAGACCAATCAGTGTGGAGGTCCAGGAGAATCTGAGTAAACGCTATTGAAACCGTTGCTATCACTGACAGGGACTGAAACAGAGTAGCGAGTGTGATTAAATATCTACAAGAAAATAAAAAAGACATTTAGGCTTTATAAAAAGCAGGGATCTAAGAAGCTTAGATGCCACCTACTGGAAACCAAAAGAAAAGTGCCTTCTTTGCAGCCGGCAAGAGACCTTTATATAATAAATCTTTCTGGAAAAAAAAACAACATAATACACTTCTATTAAAGCCCAGGTAGAGAAATAGTCCATTAAACACCATGAACAACCAAGGTGACAAGGCATCTCAGAAAGAGAGAGAAAAATCTCCAGAATATAAGCTTACAGACATAGAAATAGAAAACTTAAATGACAGAGACTTGAGGATTGTACTTCTGAAAAAAACTCAATGAGATCCAAAACAAATCATATCAACAATATCAACAATTGTTTTTTAAAAAAAAACATCTAGATGAGCAGAGCAAGGAGATTGAAACCCTCAAGAAGAATAGAATTGATATTCTGGAGATGAAGAACACACTGCAAGAGTTGAAAAATGAAATAGCAAGCCTGGGAAATAGAGTCGAAGAAGGAAATCTAGAAATAAATCAGAAAGAAGAAGAGAGAAACCGAAGAATGAAAAATAATGAAAGAGAAATACAAGAAGTAGCTGATACCATCAGGAGAGGAAACATAAGAATAATGGGCATTACCAAAAGTGAGAAAAAAGAGCAGGGACTAGAAAGCATTTTCAGACAAATAGTGGACGAGAATTTCCCATATCTAAGGAATGAGCTGGAGCTTGGCATTCAAGTCAACAGAACACCCAATTATTTCAACCTAAAAAGGCCTTCACCAAGACACATCATATTAAAGTTATCAAAAATCAATGATAAAGATAGAATTCTCAAGGCAGCCAGGGAGAAGAAAACAGTAACTTATAAAAGAAAACTCATTAGATTATCATTGGCTGTCTCAGTGCAAACTTTACAAGCCAGAAAGGAATGGAATCAAATATTTAAACTATTAAATGAAAGGAACTACCAGCCT
>NW_006440638.1:3014201-3020268 GCF_000325575.1 Pteropus alecto
GAAGAGATGAAATACTGCCATTTGCGACAACATGGATGGACCTCGAGATAATCATGCTAAGTGAAATAAGCCAGACAGAAAAAGTTGAAAAGCACATGATATCACTTATGTGTGTGATATAAACCTAAAAGTAACAAATGAGCAGGACAAACAAACAGAGACTCATGAACATGGACTATAGACTAGTGGTTGCCAGAGGACTCCAGAGTAGTGGTTACTAGTGGGGTAGGGGAGAAGCAGAGAGGTAGATGGAGTAAAGGGGGCTCAAATATAGGGGAATAGGGATATAGAGTTTCAATGCAGGATGGATAAAGGGGAATAAATATATGGTTGCTGAAGGAAACTGGACTTTGGGTGATGAACACACAAGAGAATATACAGATGTCAAATGATAATGTACACCTGAAAATTATATGATTGTATTATCCAATGTTAAACTTAGTTAAAAAAAAATTTGCCTTATACTATTTGAATTTGCAGCCAGATTGACAAGCACTTTTTAAATTAAATTCTATTTTTATTAAATCGTGATAAAGATACACAGTATAAATTTACCATTTTAACAATGTTTAAGTGTGCAGTGGCACTAAGAGCATACGCAGTGTCATCATCAGCATCATCCTACATTGAAACTCTATACCCATTAAGCAATAATGCCCATTTCTTTCTTTCTCAAGTCCCTGGCAACTACTATTATACTTTCAATCTCTATAAATTTGATTATTTTAGATTCCTCATATAAGTAGATTTATATAATATTTGCCTTTTTGTGTCTGGCTTATTTCACTTAGCATAATTTAGTCTTTGATGTTCACCCATATAATAGCATGTGACAGAATTTACTTCCTTTTTAAGGTTGAATAATTTTCCACTGTCTGTATATACCACATTTTGTTTATCTTTTAATCTGTTAATGGGCATTTGGATGATTTACACCTTTTGGCTATTATAAATATGCTGCAGTAAACATGGTTGTAAAATTTCTGTTCAAGTCCTTGCTTTCAATTCTTTTGATTTTATACCTAGGAATGAAATTACTGGATCACATAATCACTCTATGTTTAATTTTTTGAGGAATCATTGTACTGTTTTCCACAGCAGCATATCATTTTACATTCCCACCAATTGTACAAAGCATTCTAATTTCTTCACATCCTTGGCAACACTTATTTATTTGTTTATTTATTTATTTTTGATACTATCCATTCTAATGAGTGTGAGGTGGCATTTCATTATGGTTTTGACTTTTATTTACCTAATAATTAGTGATGTTGAACATCATTTCAGGTGCTTTACCAGTTATATATCTTATTTGGAAGAATGTCTACTCAAGTCTTTTACTCATTTTCAGAATTTGGTTGTTTATTTTTTTGGTGTTCTTGAATAAAAATTATTTTTAATGATTATTTAAAGCAGAAATTCTTTTTTTTTTGGACAACGAGGGTGGGGTGCGCTTATGAAGTACAACATTCTTGTGTTTTGAAATTACACAAAGTTACAACCTGGCTTGTACTATGTTTGACTGTCTTCATTTAAACAACTGGAGGGCAAGAAAAAATCATGTTATTGAGTCTCACCTGATAAATCTTAAGTTCCTGTGAAGGTGGATCATGCATCAGAATTCAAGGGAGGAATTTAAGGATGCATGGGTATTTCAGAAAATCTCTCAAGTGTTTCAGGTATCTATCTATTCCTGTGTAACATGCCGCCCCCAAACTGAGTGGTTTAAAATAGCAACTCTTTAGTTTTTCATGATTGTGTGGGTTGGCACAATGTTTCTTCTGGCTAGTTTTCCCTAGGCTCACTCAGGTTGTTGCATTTTCACTCAGGTTGAAATTTTACAACCATATTTAACTGGCAGTTGGTCTGGATGGGAAGGTCCAAGATAGCCTCACCCACATCAACATGTCTGGGCCCTTGATGGGATATCTAGTAGGCTGAGAGTATTCTCTGTTCACATGGTCATTCATCATTTCTTTACACAGTATCCGGCTTCCAAGAAGGTAAAAACAGAAGTTACAAGTTCTCTGAAGACCTAGATCTAAAACTCAAAAAACAACAAAGTCAAAGTAAGTTATAAGGCCAGTTCAGATTCAATTGCAGGGGAAATAGACACCACCTCTTGATGAGAGAAGGGCACAATTACACTTATGAAAGGGCATGGGGATGAAAAGGATTGCGGCCATCATGGGACATAATCTATCACACCAGGTGATTCTAAGGTCTCCCTGGGGATAAGACCTCAACCATTCCAATGACCATTCTATTGTATTTTTCTCTCTTCTCCACATCACTGCTCTCTTTCTATATCTGTTCTTTACAATCAGTAGAAATAAGACCCATACAAGTAGGAACCTGTTGTGGAAATGCATGGAACTATAACAATGAATTTGTAAACTCTGTGTTAAGGTTCTGGAAACAGAAGTAGTTCCAAAGCCTGCAGATTTTTGATTTGGCTGTCTATAATTTGTAAGTATAGTTTTTCATCTAAGAAAATAGGTAGATAGCTCCTGACCCAATATTAATACAGCATTCATTTTGAGTTGTTTTTACTGATTCACCCACAACCTTTCACAGACAGGCCTTGTGGCCTACAAAACATATTTATGAGACAGCTGCCTGGATCAGGTGCAAATTAGCTGAGTAACTACATAAGAAAAATTACCCAGGTAAGGCTCACATCCCTAACTTTCACTCTCTGAGAAGCAGATCAGGTGGGAGAAGCAGAAAGATCCCTAGATCTAGTCTGTCTTTACTGTCAAATTGTGGTATGACCTTAGCCAGATCAGCTAAGGGATCCTGAGTTTCAGCATCCTCATTTCTAAATTTATAATATAACTCCCAGTGCTGGAAAAACCAGGTTAATTAATCTATGTAATGGCTGAAAGTTGCTCACATATCTGCTCGCATAAGTATAGCAACTAGTATCCAGAGCAAGTAAATCAGAGGTCCTGCTATTTTATTGTACACTGAACTCAGATATGGCCTATTATACGAAAAAGCAATTTTTAGGTGGTTTTTCTATTTGTATTTGGCCTCTACTCACTCTGATTAAGTCATGGCTGCAGTCGTTCCTGAGGTTGTTCAAACAAGTCAAATTGGTTGTGATGTAAACACATAATGAAAATTGAAAGTAAATGGAAGAATGTAATTCACTTTATAAAGTTATATCTTACTATTTATCACAAGCACATTGTATTGTTATTTATCTTCTCTGTTTGTATCCAGTTTCTTGATTAGATTAGTTAGATTTGAGGACAGAAATTGGGCTCCTATGCTATTTAGATCTCCTGTATCTACACCAGCCTCTTATTATAATTGGGTGATAATCAAGATCAAGAACTTACTGCATAAAATGTGGTAAAGTGCTCCTAAGCTGTACATGATATTTAAGTAGTAATGCCTTGTTATAGATTGCATTATGTCCACCTAAAATTCAGATGTTCAAGTCCTAAGACCCAGTAGTCCAGAATGTGACTTTATTTGGTAACAGTAACCTTACAAAGACAATTAAGTTAATATGAGCTTATTAGAGTGTGCCCTAATCCAATATGACTGGTGTCTTCATAAAAAAAGTAAAATATGGGCACAGAGATGCTCATAAAAGGAAGACAAGGTGATGAGATATACAAAGAAGGTAGCCATCTGTAAGTCAAAGAGAAAGGCCTAGAATAGCCATAGTCCTCAGATGTGACCAAGCCTGCTGACACCTTGATTTTGGACATTTAGTCTCCATAACTATGAGGCAATAATTTATTTTGTTTAAGCCATCCAATTTGTAAATAATATGTTGTTATGGCAATCCTTAACAAACTAATACATATATTAAGAAAATTGGCAGGGTATTGCTCAGTGTCCATTGTTACATGTGGAGAGATTTTGTATATTGCTAGTGAACTTATTGGCAATAATGACAATGATAAATACAAATTAGGGAAGTTCTGTAGTCCCTTTTTAAGGTCTCTATACAGCTTCTCTCTGATGTCCTATTTGTCAGGTGTCTAGAAAAGAAGTAATAAGATACTTGTAAGCTCACATCTTTCTTATCTAAGAGAGAAGTTGGAGATCCAGTTATGGTCATTTCCTATTGAGATTGCATTACTTTTTCTAAAAATATATTTTCGGTATAAGAATAGCTTTTAGGCAAATAGTTATAATAAGTGTTTTTCAGTAAGAGTAAATGCTACTTGAGTTGGTATCAGTGTAGGTGCTTTGCATCTATGTTGTTTCTGAATGATAATAAAGTGGTGAAAATCCATTATTTATCCATGTGGTAACTTGTACAAAGGTGTAGTCCATCAGGCTTTAGGGGAGTAAATGAGGACATTGGGACATCATAAGGAGCCCCAATTACGTGTCCACAATTGTTTACTTTGAGTACAGATCTTAGTGTTACTTTTGTTTAAGACTCTGAAGATATCTCTTTCTCTCCCTTTTCCTTTTTTTTTTTTTTTTGCAGTGAATATTAAATGCCTTGAAAATTTATGCTTAGCTTGCTAAGAACATGTTGAATGAGATAAGTACATGTGAAATCTCCTGAGGCTAATTTCATTATCAAATTCAGAATCTAATTACTAGTATAGTTATGTTTAAAGGCATAGATAACAGTATTTTTTTTCTATATAATTTTAAATGTTGTTTTACTCGCTAGTTTTTAAGGAAAGAAAATTGTGAGAAATTCAAAGCTTGTAGAATCCTAGAGAAAATAACACAAATTCTTCTTTTTTGGGCTGGTGTAATCCCAGGATTTAGTGATATTATTGTAACTTTTCTAATAAATAAAAAAGTAAATAACCAATGTGTGTGTGTGTGCACATGTGTATTCATCGTATGGTGTGAAAATGATGGAGAAATTCACTTGCTCATAATTCTAAAAGTAAATAACCAATGTGGGTGTGTGTGCACATGTGTGTTCATCGTATGCTGTGAAAATGATGGAGAAATTCACTTGCTCGAAATTAGAATCAGTCCTAATTTTCTTTGAGGAAAATGAGGGAAAAGGGTGAGCAGGCAGCAGTACTAGAATGGAAAGAAGCACAGCTTAGTGAAAAGCCACTGGACTATAAATGTTGGTGAGAATTGTATTCAAATAGAGTATATACTCATACTCCCCATCCTTCAATTCTGTTTTCATTTAGGAAAAGTATTTGCTAAAGCTAAGACAATAAAATAAACCTTTCCTCCCGTGGCCTCTTTGGATGAGCTAGTTTAGAAATAGCAGTCTCAAGAACCCATGACTAATCATGAAATGTGGTAATTAGATTTTACAGAACAATGTCGTAAGGAATGAGATGATAGATATGAAACACTAAGTTCTTAGGAGAAAGTTATTATTATAGCATGTTTCTTTATATATCTGGGTAACTTACTTTACCTGATTTTAAATTTTATGTATGTTAATTTATATTATTTATATGTATTAATTAAGAAATTGTTATTTTGTTAGATTTAATTCGTTTTTAGAGAAAAGTTAAATTTTCAATTTTAAATATTAAAAAATGCCTACAATGTCAAGTCAAATCAAGAGTAAGGATTAATCTCTGTAACAGTGGTGTCTGGAAAAATTTATACTTGGTTCTACCATTGCTGTGGTGAACACAAGACTGGAACATCCAGAACATCCGCAATTGTCCACACACTAGCATGCTACAGTGAGCTTTGAGGTAAACAGACATTGGCCATTTACTAGCTGGGTTTGGGCAAGCTATTTAACATTTCTGAGCCTCAATTTTCTCGGCTGTAAAAAGGGGATAATTCTGTCTAATTAACACTCAAGTGACATAATTACAGCATTTAGCCATTAGTAGGAGGTCAAATGTTGGCCGTGGGCACATCCGTGGTGGGGAGCACTTTCATAGAATGAAAAGAAAAATGATACGACATTTAAAGCAGGGCAAAACTTTCCTAATCCACTTCATTCCCCTGGAGATTGTCCAGCGAGCAGCTTTTCTCACAGAGAACATCTGATTGTAAAGTTTCTTGAAGCAAACCATTACGTGGAGGAGAAAAAATTAAGGATTTTATTTCAGTTCTGCTAAATACACATTAAAATTTACTCTCTTTTGTT
>NW_006440638.1:3020280-3022019 GCF_000325575.1 Pteropus alecto
TCCCTACATTGTATATGACTTTACATTCTGTTAAAATAATAAATATTGGGAAGTCAGAGGCTTGCTTTGTGAAACAGAGTATTTTAAAATTCTCTTTTGTATTGTGACTGTGTTAGTCTCAGATAAAGATACTTATTTCAGAGAAGGCAACGAGGTATAATTCAAAAGATAAAGGGCAGATCTCTGACAGAAAATTGCCATCTGATGGCAGAATTTTTCACTTACACAGTATAATTTATTTCAGTCTTTCACATTAGTGTGGTCTTTGAAACATCAAAATCTGACAAAACCCAAAGAGGCAATATTTAGATATGATGTATGTCTGGCAGAATGATTTACATGTGGAGTGTTTAATTATATAAATAAATGCTATTTCTTCTAAAATTAGAATTTTCAGTTATTCTAAAAAAGAGTCTCTCCCCTCAGACCCCACCCTCTTTTATTTGTCTTTTCCTATAACATTTCTATAATTTAATCAAGTTGCAACCATTCCCTGAACAGAAAGAAACAGGCCAGCACAAGTAAATTTATGACTTGGTTCTTCTTCTATCTCTCATTAGTTTTCATTTGATTGTATCTTTTTTTAGATTCCAGCAAAAGGGTAAGTTTCATAGGAGAATAGAGGTTAGAATTTATAGACATTGGGTTTATGTGAGAATGGCTGAAGAATGGTAGCTCTGTTTGGATCCAGCAGAACATCAAACCAAGCCACATCCTTACCTCTAGGCATTATTTGCTTATTTACTAGGAAATATGAAGAAGAAAGAACAAATTTTGGATTTTTTCTCAGTATTAGAGTGGTTCAATTAACTATTTTTTAAAAGGTGTTTTAAATCTTTGAACAGAAACAATATAACTTTTAGAAAAAAAATATAAGCATTATCTTTTTAGATAGTTATAGCTGCAAGGTTATTCACAATTAATTGTTCCAAGCTTCTGTAATAGATGATAAAAAAACAAAAGGGACTCAGAGGATTATAGTCGCCTGTACAAGAGCATGAAGTTAGCTAGTGTCAGAGCTGAAACTCAAATCTGAAACCTCACTTTATTGTTCCTTCCCACGAACTATTCCATCTTAGAGTGGGGACTTGAGTGTCGTGGCAGTAAGGTGGATTCACTTCATGGGAAAATTCATATTATTTGAGGAAAAATGTAAGGTCTGATGTGTCTTGGCAAAAAATATTGTTTTGGAGTTAGAGAAGTACTACAAAGGTTTGATTCAGATCTTTTCTTAAAAGGTCAGCTCTGTCATTCATTATTCCTCTTAAAAGCCTCAATTCCATATGTAGCATGGTCAAGGTTTATGCTAGGTCTTGGAGAGTCAAAGACAAATAAGATTTTGTGAGGACCTCAAGGAGCTTATAATTCAATTCTGGTCCCTAAATACCCTTTCTCTCACTTTGAGGTTGAAGAAGAGATATTAAAACTTCTAAATATATTTGTTTCCTAAAACGTAAGAAAAACAGTAACTTTATGAAAAAGTTAGCACACAGATCAAAGTAGTTCATGTAAATGATTTATAAATAAATATACTAACATTGGAGATGTATAAACAAATATTTTTACTAATAGGGATGGGTGACAAAATGGAGATACTATATAGTGAGAGCAATAGATAAACCTAGTGTGTTTAGAAACTGGTGTGGGGGATATATTTTTCATAAATTGATTTCAATATTATAAAAGGTCGATTTTTAAACTGAGAGGAGAACACCCTCATAGTAGGGAATATCATATAT
>NW_006440638.1:3022070-3028661 GCF_000325575.1 Pteropus alecto
CAATTTATTTTTGAAATTAATACTTAATTTTTAATATAGCTATGGGATGGTGAGAATTTGTATTTATTACTAAGAGTCATAGAACAAAAAAGAATGAGAAAGCTGCTTAGTGAGATTTAGAAGAAAGAAAATGAACTTTGGAATCAATCATTAGGAGTTTCACATCTTTGCTGGTAACCTTGGTCAAGTCCTTTAAACTGAGGTTAACTCAGTTTCTTCAACTGTAAAGTGAATAGAAAAGTAACATTTGGTAAGGTTGTGGTGAGAATTAAAGTGAAATAGTGTCTGAATTGTATGGACAGTGCCTGATAGATGCTAGAAGAGGCAAGAAATATTAGTGTTCTTTTGAAATAAGACATTTTAAGGGTTAAATATACACCTTGATGTTAAAAATTGGCTTCTAAAGATTAAAATTTCATCTGAAACTGTCAGTTCTTTATGAGTGATGTTTACATTGCCTAGAGATATTAACTGTGACTATTGACATCTTAATAAGATCTCCAAATTTTTTTCATAAATAAATGGGCAGTATTGTAGTGAGACATGAAATTCTATTATGGACTTGAAAACAAGTTGAAAGAATAGTGAAACAAGGAAGAGAAAAATGCAAGTCACAGCATGAAAAGAAATTAATTGTACAACAACTTTGCCTTCTACACTGGGACTTTAAATGTTAATATTTTCAAAGAACTCTCTGACAAGTGGGGCTGAATAACAAGATGGCTAACATACCAGATGATAAGTTATTTAGTCAGGGCAAAGATGAGAAAGGAGCTTTAAAGACTCCCTTAACATATTGAATAGATTAGATAATTGTGGAACAAACATAGTTAATTGAACAAAATAACAGCAGGTGAAATTCGACATAGGCAAGCGTGAAGAAGGGCACACTGAAGAATAGGATGTAAATTACTTACACACATTGTACATTCCTAATTGATTGTGAAACCTCTCAGGGAAATGAATTAACAGATAGTGTGGGTCAGTTAAAGAAGCAGCTTGCCTGGTACACAAAAATTTCCATAGATTGAAAGAGCATTTTCTTATTAAAAGCATTACCTTAATTCTTAAAAATATTATATTTGCATTTAATGTAGAATATTGTAAGGAAAAATGGGAAAAATCTTCAAAACAGCAGTGAAACTGGGGTAGAGGTAGTAGGAAAGGCACACAAATAAAATTTTGAATATTTAACATATGCCAGGCATTGGGGTGCCATAGTAAATTGCATTATTTTCTCCAATTTTTGCCATTCTTTGTGTCCAAGACTTTTGGTCCATGGCTTTGCACTTTCTCTTACCAGAGGTGGATATATTTCCATGCTCCATTAAATTTGGGCTTGCCACATGGCTTGCTTTAGCTAATCAGGTGCTAGCAGATACAACGTGCACAGAATCTTAAATGTACTTGTGCATATAATGGGCATGCTCTCATGTCTTTCTGCTATAGCTGTGAGATCATGCATGAGATATCCATTAAGGAGGATGAATGTTCCTTATGTAAGCCACTGAGATTCTGTAGTAATGATTAACTTTATGTGTTGAATTGACTGGGCCATAGGATGCCCAGATATTTGGGAAACATTATTCTGGGTGTTTGTGAGGGTATTTTTGAATGTGATCAATATTTAAAACAATAGGCTAAGCAAAGGAAATTTCCCTCTCTAACCTCATCCAAATTGTTGAAGGCATGAATGGAATAACTAGGCTGAATCTCCTGCGAATAAAAAGAATCTCTTCCTGCCTAGCTACTTGAACTGGAACATCAGTCTTTTCTTGCCTTCAGACTCAAACTGAAACATCAGTTCTTTGTGGCTCTGAAGTCAACTGGCTTTTGGACTTAAACTTACATCTGGGTTTCCAGCTTGCTGACTTCAAATCTTGGAACTTCTCAGCTTCCATAATCCTCTGAGTCAATTCTTTATAACAAATCTACTGGTAGATAATAGATAGGTAGATGATAAATAGATAGATAGATAGATAGATAGATAGATAGATAGATAGATAGGTAGATAGATAGATACATAGCTATTACATATTGGCTCTGCTTCTCTGGAGAACCTGATACAGTAGCTCTTTGTTACATGGCTATTTGTTACATTAGCATTGAGTTGATACATTTACAATATGTGGTGTTATCTCATTTAGATATTGTCTCCTGTGGCAGAATTTACTCCTTTCTTTTACAGATGCAGAAACTGGGTTCCAAGTAGTTCAATGACTAGTCTAATTTCATTGTTAAGGTCATAACACCTGGTGGCACTGAGATTTAAACCCAAGTCTCTCTAGTTCCAAAACCTGTGTTTTTTCCAGTATGTTATATTGTTTTCTAGAACCTAGGGAGATCACAAGCAGAAGATGTTAGAAATCAACTATGGTAAAACAGTTCTTTTTGAAGAATTGTTCTAGGCAAAATTCAGTATCAAGCTAGACAGCAGTCTAGGCCAATCTAGTGATTGCTCCCATTGGGCTAAAAAATCATAGACAAGCACTTATCACCAGAGTTACTTCCTTCCTGAATGTTACACAAGAAATAATCTCCCCTTTATGCCTATTATCATCTATTCTTTTTATTCATGGCATTACATGAGTCATTTACATTTTTATTTATGTTCAAGTGGCTTTGGGAGAGTTCTTACTAGGCAAAATTGATGTCTCAGGCCACTTGGTATAACTCAAACAGCTCCCTCCCAAATAACTGGGAAGAAAAAAATACTAATTTCAGAGAATCCTGGAATCTTATATCCCGCTCATTATCTACTGTATACTACTCTACCCTAATTACAGATGTCAGCATAAATGTGAGTCTCTGAGTAGACAAAAACAATTTACTTACTTTGTTTTTTATGCTTTGGTTATATTCGACCTAACGAAATTTGGTTGCTTAATTCTATATTTAATAAAAGTATCTCTTTATCAGCTTAGGACTCTTCCTATATTTGACATAGGATTTTTGGGGGGAGTAGGATGGGGTGGGATCAGGGGTTAAGGGACAAAATACTGGCAACACATATTAAACCATAAAATTAAAATTGAAATCTACATTTTAATGTTTGGTGATGGAATTAATTTAATGGGGGCAGTCTTATATTGCTGAAGCTCAAGTTTTCTATCTTGACATTTAGTGTTATTCTTTACCTCTCAAACGTTTTCTCCATGTCCATATATATTTCCTATCTCCTTTAAGTATACAGAAACCTGTTATGAAAGAAGACAGGTAGAATGTACTTGATTCTACCAGGAATGTGAGAAAAAATAGCTCAAGATTTGTAATCCGAACTATGTGGATTTGAGATTATTGATTCTTGCATTCTGTCCATCGGACTTTAGGGAAGTGTGATTTTTAGTCAGTATGAGCACTTATGAAACAGACCTCTTTTTCAGAGAACTTTATGTTTAAAAGTCTTATCAAGAATTTATAGCAATTTTCGATCACTTTATTTTTGAATTTCCTTTTTTACTGTTTTTTTTTTTCTGTTTATAATAGTAATGTCTGTTCATTATAGACTACTGAAAGAATGTAAAAACATAAACGATAAAAATCGGTCATGTATTCATAATTTAGACTAAAGAACTGATAATATTTTGATTATTTTCTATCTTTTTTATTGAATATATATTTACCTACATTCCAACCAAAAATATACACCTTGCTTTTTTCTACTTGAGAATATTTTCTTAGCATTTTCGTATGTCTTTATAAACTCTTTGAAAAGATTTATTTATTATTCTTTGATCATCAATTTCTCTTCCTAGGGGATGATTCTCAAAGCTATTAATTTAATTTAAAATTACCAACTTGCTGAACATTTTGACTTGGACAGTCTTCTACTTACTTAAACTTAATAGGCCCCAAACTGTCCTCACCTCTTTCTTCTAGAATATTTTCCTTTTAATATACTGATCTCTCTGTTAATGGTGAAATTCTCTTGTTAATGTACGCTACCAATTTTTGAATACTCTTGAATCTCTCTCTCCTGTTACCCTGTCTCCAATCTACGCTCCAGCAGTACAATCTTGGCAATGTCATTTACTTTCTTTCTTCCTTCTCAATCCCATTTGAACAATACTATAAGGGAAGTCTGTTGCAGAGCAGTGTGTGTTCCATTGTTGTAGACACTACTGCCCTATTCCATGCCAACATCCTAGTGTAGGCCACCATGACCCTTTTCTGGATTATTATGTTATGCTTTTAATAAACTCCAAGTTAAGTCAAGGCAGTCTCAAACATCCCTGAAGAATTTAGAATATCAGTGATGAAGGAAGCTTTCATCTTGGAAGAAAAATGAGATTTAAAGAGATTGAGTAATTTTCTTGATGTCAAATAAATGTAAGTGGCACTAGAACCAGGTGTCCTAAGTTTTATTCCAGAATTCTTTCAATTCTGTTTCATCTTCTCCAGAGCTTTCTTAATGTGTGTTGAGTAAATACCAAGAATCTTTAGCTAGCAGTTTGAGGTCCTTCACAACCTGACTCCCAGTTTATACTTCCAGCTTACCTCTCCTTGTTCTTTGAACAACAGTCATTGTTCTCTCATATAGGTCCAGCTATTCTCCCCTTGCCAAGTGATATCCCTGCCTACACCCATCTCTATCAGTTGAAAGTCTTCTTATGATTCAAAGTCAAGATATAACCTAGCTTCTTTAAGTCTTTCTTGAAGATTCTTGTTGAAATGATCTTTTGTCTGGCCTCTAAACTCAAAAGCTTTCGAGTGTACTATTGTTATCACTTTATATTAATATAGATTTTACATAAAAGCATAGATTGCAATATCCCTACTAAGTTCTATGCTCCTTAATGTCAAAAAAAAAAAAAGGAGTTCTTCGTCTTTATTTTATTCAAAGCATGTAGAACACACCCTTCTGTGTAGTTCAGGATCATGAAATCTGTTTTTGATTAAGTCATTTGTTTAGATACAGATATTAAATATAAATATACTCAAAAAAGTCTAATAGTATGAAAATTATTACAAAATTACTAAATTAATTAATTTTTAAATAATTAAAAATATTTAATTACAGTTGGCATATAATATTAGTTTCAATGTACGACATAATGATTAGACATTTATATGACTTGCAAAATGATCACTCCAATAAATCTACTACCCATCTCACACCATATATAGTTATTAAAATATTATAGGCTATATTCCTTATGCTATACTTTATATCCCCATCACTATTTGTACTTCTTAATCCCTTTCCCTTTACACCTACTCCCTCAACCCCTCTCCCATCTGGCAACTATGAAAATGTTTTCTGTATTTATGACTTTGTGTTTTTGTTTGTTTGTTTATTTTGTTCTTTAGATTTCACATGTGATATCATACAACATTTGTCTTTCTCTGTCTGATTTACTCTGCTCAGCACAATACACTTGAGGTCTATTTATGTTATTGCAGATGGCAAGAGTTTATTCTTTTTATAATTGAATAATATTCCATCATATATATGTACCACCTCTTCTTTATCCATTCCTCCACTGATAAACACCCAGGTTGACTTCATATCTTTGCTATTGTAAATAATGCTGCAATGAACATAGAAATTCACATAGCTCTTCAAAGTAGAGTTTCAATTACTGGGTACTTCTTTGTCTCTGGTTATATAGCATTTGTTTTAAAGCCTATTTTGTCTAGTATAAGCACTACTACCCCAGATTTTTTTTCATTTCCATTTTTATATAATATCATTTTCCATCCCTTTAACTTTCAGTCTGTGTGTGTCTTTTGATCTGAAGTGAGTCTCTTATAGGCAGCATATGTAAAGGTCTTGTTTTCTTATCCATTGAGCCATTTAAAGTAATTGTTGATATGTAGTTATTGCAATTTTATTATTCATATTTTTTATGTTTTTTTCTTTCTTCTTTAAAAAGTTCCTTTAACATTTTTTGTAATACCAGTTTGGTGTTGATGAACTCCTTTAGCTTTTACTTGTCTGGAAAGCTCTTTATCTGGCCTTCAATTTTAAATAATAACTTTCCTTGATTGTAGGTCCTTGCTTTTCATTACTTTGAATATTTCATGCCAATCCCTTCTGGCCTGCAAAGTTTCTGTTGAGAAATCAGCTGACAATCTTATGGGCACTCTCTTGTAGGTAACCAGTTGCTTTTCTCTTGCTGCTTTTAAGATTCTCTCTTTGTCTTTAACCTTTGGCATTTTAATTGTGATGTGTCTTGGTGTGAACCTTTTTGTGTTCATCTTGTTTGGAACTCACTGTGCTTTCTGGGCTTGTATGTCTATTTCCTTCAGCAGGTTAGGAAAGTTTTCCAGCATTATTTTTTTCAAATAGGTTTTCAATTTCTTACTCTCTCTTTTCTTTCTGGTACCCCTATGTTGTTATGCTTGATGTTGTCCCAGAGGCTCCCTAAACTATCTTTATTCTTTTGAATTCTTTTTTCTTGTTGATGTTCTAAGTGGGTGTTTTCTGCTATCTTATCTTCTAAATCACTGATTTGACCCTCTGCTTTCTCTAATTTACTCTTTATTTCCTCCAACGTATTCTTTATTTCAGTTATTGTATTCTTCATTTCTGACTGGTTCTTTTTCATGTTTTCTAACTCCATTTATATGTTTTCTGTCTCTTTGTTA
>NW_006440638.1:3028675-3061466 GCF_000325575.1 Pteropus alecto
AAGCAATGTTTTAAACACTGTCTCTAGCAGACTGCTTGTCTCCATTTTGATTAGTTCTTTTTCTGGAGCTTTGTTCTGTTCTTTCATTTGGAACATGCTTCTTTGTCTCTGCATTTTGGCTGTCTCTCTTTGTTTGTTTCTATGTATTAGGTAGGGCTGCTATGTTTCTCAGTCTTAGTAGAGTGTTTTTATATAGTAGGCATCCAGTGAGTCCCAGTGGTGCAGTATCTCAGGTTACCTGAGCCAGATGCTCAAGGTGTGTCTCTTGTCTGTGTTGTGTGTGCCCTCCTGTTGTAGTTGAATCTCGGTTGCTGTTTGCATGTCAGTGGGAGGGATTGACCCTCAGGCTGATTGGATATGAAGACTCACTTATGAGAGGCTGACCCACTGAGCAGAATTTACTTTAGCAGGGCTCTGGTACCTGCCTAGTCTGCCCTTGAGTGTGTTGTCTTCAAATGAGGCAGTGGGTGGTTGTCTGACTCAGTCTGAAACTGGCTACTGGGCATGCTAGACCCTGGGCCTCCTGGAAGTGGCCCTGCCACAGGCCAAGTTCAGCCACAGCCTGTACCCTGCATGGGGCCACCTGGTATGAGCCATAAGCAATTTGTAGATGACTGCCACCCATGCTGATCTTGGAAGTGCCTCAAGAGGCTAAGCTATGAACCGAGGCTGGCTGTCACTAGTGCTGGGCTTGGGGCTTCTCAGCAAGAGATACAAGCATGCTGAGGCCAGTTGTTGCTTGTTTGGGGTTTGTGAACTTTTGAAAGATTTTAGGAAAGTCCATAGCATAAGCCAAGACAGGCCATTTGTTTGGGTGGGCCCGCAAGTTGGGTGGGGTGGGGTCTCAGGGAATCACCAGGGAAGGGTGACCAGTGTTAGCCAGGTTGACGGAGACTCAGATATGGTGGCTGACTGTGTCTGCACGCTGGGAAGGGGGAGGGCTTAAAAATACAATGAATTCTACCAGTATTTTTGTCTAAGAAAAGACAGCCCCTCCAACTCTCATCCTAGAGCCAGACAATTCAGTTCCTCTCTGTATGTTTCTGGCACTTTCTGAGCTGCTGTCTCAGCACTAGAGCTCAGAGTGAGTGATGTTGTCAGTGAAGAAGTCTCTTCTCAGGACCTTTAAGAGAGCACCTGGTACTTCAGCAGCCCTCAGTCTTATTCAGCCATAGTCTCCGCTGGCTTTCACAGCCAGAAGTTGCTGCAACTTTTCTTCCTGGCATTGGATTCCTGGGCTAGGGAGCCTGGTATTGGGCTGGGACGCCCCTCTGGGGGGCCTCTGTAGCTGAGATATCCCTCCCGATTTTTAACAACCTAATGCAGGTGTAGGATCAGGCTGATCTGTGTCTCTGCCCATTCTACCAGTCTCGAGGAGGCTTCTTCTATATGTCCTTAGTCATAGGACTTCTGTTCAGCTAGACTTCAGGCGATTCTCAATGGTGGTTGTTCTCTAGTTTACTTGTAATTTTGATGTGGTCATGAGAGGAGGCAAACACAGCATTTGCCTTCTCTGCCACCTTGACCGCAAATCCTTAAATTAATTAGTTTTGACACTCCATGTTAGAATGTTCACACTAAAGGGAGTGCATGATATTGGAGTGTGTGAAAAAATATTAAGACTTTTATATGCGTTTATTTTTCTCTTGATTAAAAAAAAAATAGTTCTTGTATAGGTTTTATACTGTATATAATTGATTACTAAGGAGGTACATGCAGATAACTTAGAAATGAATTGATTTGTAAATAGAAGGACATAAAGTCTAAATTCATACTTCTAGGATGTAATAAAAAATGTATGGAGAGGCATTCCATTTCTGGCAGTGCCTGACTAGATTGTTCTGAATAACCCTCTTGTGTTATAATCTCTCCAGATAGCATGCTATGACTAAAATCAAGGCATTTTTTTGTTGCCTATGCTCAAAACAGATGTTATCTGCACTTGCCTAATTGGAATCTTGATTCTCATCTTTAAGGAAAATCCAGTTTCCATAATGATACAAGTGAAGTTTAGGGTTGATATTTATCATGGCTCCAGTCATGTTTTGCTGCTTTATTAAATAGAATTTGTTTCATCAAGTCAGGAAACCACTCTGCATTTACAATGCTCTGTCCAAAAAATTATGTTTTTGATAGATATTACCTTTTTTTTTTTTTTTTTGGTGACACAGGCAGTTTAACAATTACAGATTAGTAATAAATTCTTAATGGTTTTTATTTAGAAATATTTAAACTGTAACAGAGAAGTAGAATAGGTAACATAAAGAACACCTATGTATTTATCACAATACTCTATCAAATTGTAACATTAAGACTTTCTTGCTTCATATTGTTTCTTAAAATATTACATATATGGTTGAAGCACATCTTGTAACACTCCCGGATCTCATTCACTTTCCTCATTTTTTGGGGGGTGACCTCTGTCATAAATTTGGTGTTTATCATTCTTATTCACATTTGTATACTTTATTCCATTTTTACATATTTAAACACACAAACTCATAAGTAATATATAATGTTGGGTTGCATGTTTGTATAAATAATATCAGACTACACATTATATTTCTGAGATTTATCTATTTTCATGTGTGATACATAATGCATGCTCTAGAGGTCATTCTTTTTAGCTATTATTCAATATACTATTGAATGAATACTGAATATGCTACATTTTAAGAATCCATTCTTGATAGGTAAGAGGCTGTTTCTAATTTTCACAATAATGTTACTATGTTTATTCTTTCTTATGGCCTTTGGTCATAGATAGAAGAGTTTCTCTATGGTGTATACCAAGAATGGAACTGCTGTTTGAAATGCATGTGCATCTTCAACTTGCTCTAAAAATACCATGCTTTTGTTGAAGAGGTTGCCTCATGCAGTGCATGAGTTACTGTTTCTATATTTTTGTTATCGCAAAAATAGTTATTAGACTTTTTAACTTTTTCTAACATAATGGATATGAACTAGGATAATATTGTCTTAAGATTTATTTTCCTGATTACTAGAGAGATTAAACAAATTTTACATTTTTGTTAGTGACTTATATTCCTTCTTCTGTGAATTGTCTATTGATAGCCTTTGCCTACTTTTCTATTTGGTTGCTTGTCTTTTTTCTTACAAATTTAAAGAAAGTCTTTAAATATATATACTATGTCTTTGTAATTTATTTCTTAGAAATATAAATAAAAAATGAAAAAAAATTCTAGTCTATTTAGGTCTTGGATGTGTTTTTATCTGTAGTAAGTGCTTTTGCGGTATTTTAATAAACTCTTTTTTTACCCCGAGAAAACAAAAATATTCTGTATTTTTTCTAAATGTTAGAAAGTTTTATCACTTTAATATTGAAAACATTAATTCATTTTGAATTAATTTTTGGAGTAAAGTGAGAATCTTTTTTTTTTTTTTAATATGGATAATTATTTGTCCCAATATAGCATTTAGAATAGCTTTCTATTACTCTGCTGTGATGGTTACTTTTATATGTTAACTTGGCCAGGCCACAGTATCCAGATATTTCATCAAACCATGTTCTAAATGTTTCTGTGAAGGCATTTTCTTTATATGAGATTCACATTTAAATCGGTAGAATTTTAGTAAAGCAGAGAATACTCCATAACGTGAGTGGGCTTTATCAAATCACTTGAAGGCCTAAATAGAAGAAAACTGCCCTCTTCCTTAGAAGAGGAGGCAATTCTGGCAGCAGTCTGCCTTCAGACTCGAACTGCAACATCTCTAGCCCACTAGCTCACTTTGCAGAGTTTGGACTTGCCAGCCTCCATAATCACATGAGCTAATTCTTTAAAATTTCTCTCTCTCTCTCTTTCAATAAATAGACTCTCTCTCTCTCTCTCTCTGTCTCTCTGTCTCTCTCCATTCATTCTGTTTCTCTGAAGACCCCTGACCAATACACTCACTGATTTGTATGTTATTTATTTCTTCACGGCCAGATATCAAGTTTCTGTGTATACTTGGATCTTTTTCTGACTCTCTATTCTATTTCATTTGTCTGGTTTTCTACTGCTTTCCAACTTAATTATTATCTAATATCTAGTAGGGTAATGCTTACCATTTAATTCTTCTTCTAAATTGAGTCTTGACCTCTTGTTCTCCTATGCAGATTTTATGACTTGCTTGATAATTTCATTAAAAACCCAGCTCAGATTTGTATTGATGAGTTTTTGAATTACATCTAAAGAAATGGGAGCAGTTATGCATATTCTATGGGGTTACAATGTTTCAGCATAATGACAGCTTAATGCATAGGCACTAGGGGATCAGGGCTCTTCATGTATCACATGTTTGAATTTGAAGGGTTTAGTATGTACTCCATGGTGGATTTTTTTCCAGTGACGTTGAAAAGTTACTCTAGAGTGAATTCTTTCCCTGGTACACATGTTTGTCTGCATGATTTGCAGCTTGTACTGTTATCTCTGAAAAACAACTCTGTATCTCATTAGAAACAGGACAAGGCTAATTTAGACTGGTTCTGTGGTTATAACCACCTAACTACCTACCTATCCACCTACCTACCTACCTATCTACCTACCTACCTATCTACCTACCTACCTATTTATTTTAGTAGGGTATCTGCTGACTTAACTGGGAAGATAATTGCCTGGAACAAAGAACATATTTCCCAGCTGCACTTGAAGCTGGGGCTGAACATTTCACTAAGTTCTGGCCAGTGGTATGTAAATAGACATGTTCTATGAGGTTTCAAGGAAGTGTCCTTAAAGGAGAGATTATGCCCTTCTTCTGTTCCTTCTTCCTGTTGTTTGGAATAAGAATGTGCTGACTGAAGCATTAGGCAAGTGGTTTCAAAGTCCTGTTCAAATGCATTTTATACATTCCCTGGATCTTGGCATCATGGAACGGAGTTTCTGGCTAGGTTGGAAAAACCTGAGAGTTCTCGGATTTTCAAAAGATTTATAGTTTTTTTTTTTTCTTGACAAAAAACTGAAACTTTAAGACTGAGATGACTTTCTTATTAATTTTTAAAAATCATGCTGCTGAAATTGATGGCTATTATTTATTTAGTATTTTTAAATCTATGTTCATAAGCAATAAAGATATAAATTTTCTTTTATTCTACTACTATCCAGTTATGGTATCCAGGTTACATTGGCATTCTAAATGAGTTAAGTAGCTTTCTCATTTATTCTGGTCATGAGGCAATTTCTGTAAAATTAATATTATCGGTTACTTCAAGTTTTGGTAAAACTGCAGTATAATAAGCCTGGTGTCTTTTGGGGGGAGAAATTTTGCTCACTAATTTAATTACTTTAGTAGTTTTATCTCAACTTTCCTCACATTTTATATCTACTTCTCCCCTTCCTCACCGCCAGTGTTTCTCTGACCCACTAAATTTGTACTGCCTTTCCTGAATTTGCTGACCTTATTAACTTGTACCATTGATTTCCATCTGGAACTTCAAAATACATTTGACCTGATGGTTTGGAACTGCCTCTGTGTTTTGCTTGGAAGAAGATAGGACCAAATGAGTCTCCTTTCTTTCCTTTTCCATCCTGTATCTTTAGTTTCATGAGGATTGGCACTCCATGTGGGACAGATATAAGTAGTTTTATTTACTGAAAGACTAGTCCAGTTATTTTGAATTTTCCACTGGGTCTCACAGGGACAGCATGCAATCTGAGGTACTTTAATACACATGTGAAAGGGTGTACCTGGTGACACTTCCTTTTTCTTATGATCTTCATTCCTATGCCCCAGACATGTCTGTCCTTTTCGCTTGAACTAAAAACACCCCTTCTCAAAGTGAAAGATCTGGATCCTTGGATCATTTCTCTCTTATTTGGTAAATCTTGCTATATTGAGTATGGGAGAGAAGTTTCAGTCCAATTTAACTTTTTTTTTTTTTTTTTTTGGATAGTACCTCATTATGAGCTGTGAATCATGAACTCTTAAACTGTAGGCCTAATAAAGGAAGCTTATCCTCCAAAAGTAAATTTTAATGTTGGTGAAGGGGTTGCTTTTTTGCATTTTTATTTTTTGTTTTTCCTGAGAAGCTAATCAATATTAAAACCTTAATCCTGCATCAGGAGACATGAGGAACATTTGGTTTCTATTAAGCTAATGAGGGGCATTTGTTTTCTTTCTTGCTCATCTCAGAAACCAACAAGTTAGCTTTGCTAACTTCCAGTGACTTTTCTCTCACTCTGGAAAGTGTGATCTTGATTAAATTATTTGAAGTCAGCAGTCCACTCGTGATGGGAGAGAGAAGTAGGAGAGAGAGATGGGGGATTTAGCATTTCCTTCCATCCTACATTTTTTTTTGAGTAAGAGTATCACTTTTGGTCTCCAAATTTCCAGAAAGTAAAAGGAGTGATGATATTAATGATGATAAATATATATTCAGTCCTTCCAGACCTTGTGCCAAGAACTTTACATGAATTACTTTATTTAAGACTTATAATAATCTTATAAGTTACTATTATTGTCTCTATTTTTGGAAGAATAACAAATAACAAATAACTTATCATCCCTTGTGAGAGGGAAATCCTTTCTTAAAATTAAAATTTGTTACTTGAAGGGGGAACCACCTGGACTAAGCACCTCTATTTCCATTACCCTGGAGGCATTCTTTGTGGGGTGACCCCTGCAACTACATGATTATGGTTTGGAAGAGCCCTGTTTTCTTTGGAAAGTTCCACCACTGAGATAGGCTGGCATGAAAAGACACAATTGCTATAGTCAATACTCAGGGAGAACATGAGAAAAACAAACCAAGAAAACACACTGAGCACAGAAACCATCCAGCTGGCAGTTTTATGATTACTCTCGCTTGTTTTCTCTCTGGGCTTGTAGGTCTGGCCCCATTCCACACTCTGCAAGGAAGTCCAAAGGACTGGGACATATTTGTGCTTACCTTATCAGGGAACCAGTTTCCAGCTTCAGCTGGCAGCACGGTGGGAGCTGGCATCTTACTTCCCACTGTCACATGTGGCTACTCCCTCTTCACACACTGTGACTAGTACATAAGAGAGCTGGGTTTGCTGCCCACCAAGCGTCTCTTGCCAATTTGATTTTCCAGTGCTAGGAGCCTCCTCTTCCTCCAGCAGTTGGCAAGACTCTGGTGATCAACACAATGATGCAATATCCATCCTTACAGGTGCAGACATAGGCCCTGAGCCTGAAGGCCAATGGCAATAACAAACTCTATAGCACAAGTAGAAGTGGCAAGGACTGAGTGGCTTCACTTACACTGCTATTTATTGCCTGAGGTAATAAATGGTTGAAGAAAGAAGCTCAGTGCAGCTTATTTGTTTGACAGGTGAATTGCTCTGTAGAGGGCTGAATGCAGCACCCGGTCATGTGATCATGTAGACCCTGGCACACCCAGCACCCCAAAGTGGGCTCTGCTTGCTCACTCGCTCTGATTCCTTCTCCAGTCATTTGTATGTGACCCAACCCCACGGTGTGGGGGAGAGATGGAGCTTGAGAGATGGCAAGTAATAGGAATAGAGTTTCTAGAAAAAACTACTACTATAAATTATTCCTGACCTTCTTCATTCCTGTTTCTAATATCTCTTGCTACCCTGACAACCACCCACAGTTGCAAAATGAAACCTCTTTCTCAGGGAAATTGTCTCACATATGTATCTATCGACATGTTTATTTTTGGTTCAGACTTGGCCATTAGAATATTTCCTAGTGGTAATTTTTATCTGAGGATAAAATGTTGCTAAAATTATTTAATTCTAGCATTTCTCTCAGCAAGACACTCATTAGTTTGGAACTCAATTTTTCTCCATTGCGTTGCTTTACTGCTTTTAGTTGGCTGATATTGTCTGCAATCAAAAATCTCATTTCGTAAGGACTGAAGCTCAGAGAGAATGAATAACTTACATAGTAGGGTCTGCTGTTTGTCTTTAGAAAGTGACCTTTCTTTTTGTCTTTCTTTCCTTTAATATCCAACTTTTTTTGAATTATTAATTTAGCTATGTATCATTACACTATAAAGAGTAGAGAAAATTCAGTTCATTAGAAAAATATATATGGAAGATAAAACAAGAGTGTGAATTCAGAAACCCTGTTTGGAGAGAAGCATGCTTCCCAGGTCATGGATAAAAAAAAATATATAATATATATATATATTATATATCTATCTATCTATCTATCTATCTATCTATCTATCTATTTATCTATCTATCTATATATATTGGAGGTTCTCAAGAGATTCTTAAGAAGCTCCAAATTTATCTCATGTTTCATTCTTGGTTTGTTGTAATTACCCAGGTTGCTGAGTGTCAGGAAGAACTTGCTCCAGGGAGTCACTAGTTCGAGGAAGACAAAAGACATCTAAAGTGGATCTGGTCCCAATGTACATTTTGGAGCCAATCCACAGCCTGAAGCAGTCATGCCAGCTAAAAGCCTGTGCATAAGAAAAATGATGCTTATATTCTAATTCTCTGAGTTTTGGGGGCCTTCATTATGCAACATTTTTGCAACAGTAGCTGATAGATACACTGTCTTTCTCTATCCATTCTTTTTCTTATGTAACAATACAATTCCTCAACTTCTGGCTTTGCGTCCATTTTCTATATCACATGGGATCTGTCTTTCTTTGGGTTATAAGAAAGATTCTAACATTTCTTTTTCTATTCAGGACCTCTGTCTTGAAGCTTGGAAACAACACAATCTCTTTCAGCATTTAAAAATATTGTGACTCTGAGGATATAAGAAGCTGAATGTGGTCTGTGTATAATTTTAGATGTCAACCTATAAAGCTAAAAGGTTTGACCTGTGCTCTGAGAAGATTAAATCTTTTTTCTACTATTATTTCATGTTCTTTGAAAAGCAGAAATAATCACTGGTACATCTCAGGACAATTGTTCAACGAATAGGCAGGTTACTTAGTGGTTCAGTGAAGTGCTGCCTTTGTGCCCATCTAGTGAGCCAAACACTCCAGACATGGCAAGATTCATTTGACTGGATCTTGCTAAAAAGAATCTTAACTATATATGCATTTTTATCTTGGAGTAGTTATTGAAATCAGTATATGGCATCTTACAGCTTTCACTTTAGAATTTCTCTACTAGTAAGAATGTAAAGAATATGTAAAGATTATCTGGCTTAGTCCTTATGTCTATACTGTGAAGTACTTAAGTGGCCTAGAAACATTGTGATGGAAAAAACTGTAATTTGAATAACTTTTATGATACCTTTGGCCTAGAAATTATGAGGAACAATTTTACTCTAAGTAGATATTTGCATGACTATATTCGATTATGAAAACAAAAAGCCATGAAAAAAGTAGAGTTCAAACATGATGTTACTCCTGACAGGGCCCCACATGGAAAATTCATGCCTGCATTTGAGCCTTAGCTCCGTGTTTCCCTCTGCTCCCCTTTTAATTTACATTTTACTAGTTTTTCTTTGTCTATCCCAAGTATCACAATCTCCCATCTTTCCTCACTCATTTTGCTTTTTTCCCCTTAAAGTTTGCAGGCACTACACCCATGAGGAGCAGCATTCTTATTCCAAGATGTTCTTGAACACATCTGCACATATACATATATTCTCAATTGACAGAGATGAAAAGTATACTTATGGTCATATATAGTCCCCTGCCTTACATACACACACACACTTCACAGGGACACACATACGTAAGAAAGAATCCTTATTAGGCTGTCTCATACAACTACAAAGCTCGTACCTACTAAACTGTAGTTGACCCTACAGTCTCATGCCCAGGATGAGAATCCCTTGTCTATACCACACAATTTAGCATTTGCATTAGTGATGTTCTCTATTTTATGTCTGTCAAACTTGTCTCCTTGACAATACAAGCTCTTTGAGTAAAATAGATAAAAAAAAGACTTTTTTATAGCTATCAGAGTTAAGCACATAATAATAGAAACATGAATTTACTTTTACAAGAATCCCGTACTTTCACTATATACCTGAATAGTCAGTCACTCTATTCAGGATCATCTTCATTTCCATCAAGAAACCTATTTTAAAGGCAGTCAGGAAGATAAACAATACCTTTTTCTCCATAGAGAAATCAGTATGCCTCTTATTTCAGTTACCCCTCTCCCCAAAAAGAAAGAAAAAAACCTCTGTCATCAGTTTATACAAGTAAAGTGTGTGTATGTGTATGCATGTGCTTAGTTTTAAGATAAAAATGTTCAGAAAGACATGATTATAAATCACCTACTTTTATTAAAACTCAAATTAAATAATCCTGCCACTACAGCACTATCAATAATAGCAATAATGATCCAAACTAATGGATATTAGAAGAGTTCTGTAATCAACTGGTGGTTTTTAAAATTCTGCTTCTGCCATACACACAGAGGGAGGTAGATGAGTACAGAGGACAAGCCCCCAAGCTCCAGAGCTGGCAGGGTTGGCTGGGCTGGCTTTGCATCCCTACTTTTTCATTGCCTCTTTTGTGTGCTTGTGAGGTCTTGACTAAGCTATGAGGCCTCTTGTTGCTTCATTTCCTCATTGGATAATAACTTTACCTTTTTGCCAGGGTTGTTGTGAGTATTAAATGAGTTTGCACACCTATACACTAAGCACTGTGCCTGTACAGTGTAAACACTCAATTCAGTCTTAAATATTTTTTATTTTCTTCTTCTTTGAGCTTCAGCTACCAGATGATAATGCCTGTAAGATTCAAAAAGGTCAGATGAAGTAAACATGTGAAAGTACTTTGTAATTCAAAGAACTATACATTTATAAGGCATTATTTCTTTTAAACTGCAACTTTGAAACATAGTACTGATTCTTTTTCTTCTTCTTGGAAATTTCTCCCCAAATACTGAGTTCTTTGCTTGTTATTTGATAGCAGAATTATGTTAGAAATTACTTTAGACAACTGTTGTTAAAGAAAAGATGTCAGACTATACCTTTGACAGTTAATTCAAGGAAGAAGGTGGAGTGTGAGGGAAGGAAAGGAAGTGAGACTGAGATGTGCCACAATGAGGTTGAAATTATCAAAGGAGCCAAACTGAGATGTGATCAGCCTTGCAGCTTACATGAATGCTCCTTTCATGGCACCACTGTGAAACTCTTTAGTTACCTAACAGATGAGGCACGCAAGTTACAGTCATCACCCAGTCACAGACAAAATCCCATGGCTGCTTTCAGTAATACCTCACACTCTTGACTTTATTTCTTCCTGCCATATGAGCTGTCAGAGGCCACTAGAGAGTACCCCATATATGTGCAGGACACTGTCGTCCCATTTCACACAAATTTGTTCTGGTTCTCTGCTAACTGACCTCTAATTCAATGTGCTGATTCATGTCAATATGCAGATGGCCTTGCTACATTTGTGTCATTTGAAATTGCTTAATGTAGGGCACAGAGATTACCAATAGTGGTGAATTACTTATATCTCAGCACACTGCCTGTCTTTAAAACAGGTTAGGGTAGGCAGATACTTCATATGAATGAAGAAGATGAAATTTAGGGATAAAGTCCCAGAGTGCCTGACTGCTAGCCTCTGCAGCCCTGTAGGTTCTATAGCTTTGTTTTCTTAACCCCACCTGTAGGTTCTGTCCTAGGTGCCTGTTTGTTAACCCTCCCTTCCTCCTTTCCTTCTTTCTGCAAATATTTTTGAGTGTTAAGTCTATGTCAGACAGCTGCATTCATCAGTAAATAAATCCCCATCTTCATGGAGTTTTCATTTGAGTCTTTAGGATATAACAGACTATAGGAGTAAAGGTTTCATTACTTTTATAAAAAAAATTAAAAGTGTAGTTTTAAAATTATAGTTATTCTTGTTATGGACCGAATGTTTGTGTCCTCCCAAAGTTAAAATGTTGAAGCCCTAATTCCCAGTAAGATGGTATTTGGAGAATAGACCTTTGGGAAGTAATCAGGGTTAGATGAGATCATGAGAGTGAGGCCCTAATGAGATTAGTGCCCATAAAAGAAGACACACCAGAGAGCTTGCTACCTCTCTCTCCCTTTACATGAACAAAGAAGAGGGCATATGAGCATACAGAGAATGGTGGCCCCTACAAGCCAAGAGAAGAGGCTTCATTATAAAATCTGTCATTCCAGCACCTTGATCTGGACTTCCAAGCCTCCAGAATAATAATCAATAAATTTCTGTTATTTAAATCAACAACTTTATGGTATTTTGTTATGGAAGTGAGAGCTTACTAGTACAATGCTCACCATAAAACATTCAATAAATTATGAAAGTATAAAGTAAAGATCCCAAACTGGAGGGTTTGCAGGTAATATCAGGCCTGCAGATGTGTTGTGTTTTGGCTCACTTGGAATTTTTTAACAGTTTTGTTGAGATATAATTCACATATCATGAAGTTCACCACTTACAATGTACAATTGTATGGAATACACCACATTTTGTTTTTTTCATTCATCAGTTGATGGACATTTGGTTGGGGAGTTTCAACTTTTTGGCTATTGTGAACATTTGGGTACAAATTTTTGTGTAGACATTTCTTTTCTTTTCTCTTGGGTATATACCTAAGAGTGGAATTGTTGGATCATATGGTAACTATGTTTAACCATTTTCAGGACTGCCAGACTGTTCTCTAAAGCAGCTGCACTATTTTACATGTTCACCAGCAGTATATGAGGGTTCTAATTTCTTTACATCCTCACCAACACTTGTTATTATCTGACTTTTTAGTCTAGCCATCCTAGCGTGTGTAAAGTGGTATCTCACTGTAGTTTCAATTAGTTTTCCCCCTGATGGTTAATAATATCTTTCCATGTGTTAGATTTACTTGGTTTTGTTGCCTGTTTAGCTCTGTAGGTATTTATCATTTCAACTCCCGATGCCCCATATACTTGATATAAGTACTGTTAATGTTCTGGTGTATATTCTTTCTGATTGCATCTATGCATAATTAGGCTACAACAATTTGCTAGTTTCGAAATAGACTTCACTTTGAGCAGATTGATCTAGAAGGGCAGAAATTGTTTTAGGGAGATTACCTGCATTGTCAGTGGGAAAAACAGTAATGGGTTGGTTTAATGGCCATGAAGAGAAAAGACTCAGGACTCAGATGGATAGAAGAGCTTGAGACCAAGAAGAGACAAAAATTTCTGTGCATAGTAAAGTAACAGTTATTTTCACCATTCTAGAGCTGCACGAGAACGAGCATGGGGTACGTATTAAAGCAAGCCTCGAATGTGAGAAAATACAAGATGTGAGAGCAGCCCCAGGCAGTAAAATGCTGGGAATGAGAAAGGCACACATATGGGAAAGCTGGTTCCTTGTCAAAGAAGGTCCTGTGTGTTTAGGAATAGTGAGTGATGTCTATTTTTTATTTTCAAATTGTTCTTTCTACTAAGCTGAAATGACCCTCCATTGCTCACAAACGTTCAATTAAAATGTACTGCACAAAACAGTCTTTATTAGTGGTGAAGAGGGAATGATGAAGGGAGACAGTTTCTGCTTGTGGCCAAGCGATGGGGGAAGACGACAGATGTGTTGAGTGAGAGTTGAGAACAGATTGAGCAGGGAATTAGAGAGATGACAAGCAACCTCTAAGAGAATGTAAGTCCTCTCTCCCTTAGAAATGTACCCCCCACCACCAAAAAAAGTTAAGAGTGATTAGGCTAGAGTTGTTAGGTTTGGATATTTACAGGAAAAAGTAAGTAAAACACTGGAGGACTTGTGACACTTAGGTAAACTTAGATGAAATTGGACTATTCATACTATAACGCAAATTGTTTTTTTGAATTAATATTCATTCTTTCACATATTCAACAAATATTTATTGAACAACTACTACATGCCACACTCTTTTCAGGTACCAGGGATAAAACAGTGCGAAGTAGACAGATGACCTGCTCCTGTGGATTTACAGTCATGCCTTTTAAATAGTTGTGAAGTGTTTCATTGTATGGTCGTATTTAATTTATTTAACCAACCACCCATTGATAGACATTTAAGTTTTTCCCGCAGTTCTTTGCTATTAAAAATAATACTGCTATGAATAGAGAGAGAGTGATTAAGGAATGTTCTGGGACTCAGACTCTCACCACTTGCGTTATGAATGTTACTTAGTGCCGTGTTCTCTATCTTGTTGGGCTAGCTGGGCTTTAGTTTTGCACCTGTGCTTAAGTTTTCCTTAAACCCTACAGAGTCTTTGCTGAACTCTATATTACCCTCCTCTCTCCACTGTAACAAATATTCTCTGCATAGTTGGTATATTCTTCTATTATCTGCTAGTTAGCTAAGGGTGCTTTGTCACCACTGATAACATTGATTTCCAGCCCAGAAAACTTGGGTAAATTACTGCAATTTGGCTTTGAATGTCAGTATCAATTCTTTTGGTTCATATCAAAGTTTATTCCTACATATTCTTTATGGTATATACATTAAATAATTTTTAAAATAAGTAAAATATTTTAGTCTCTGAGTGCTAATATCTCTTAATTATGATGAAGTCTGCTATGAAATAATTAGCTTCACATTTATTTTTTCCCAGACTTGAAAATATTTACAATATTTATGTACATGTTGGATTCCAGCTACTTCAAAAAATAATTTGAGTTTCCCTGCAAAAGAACGTTTATGAAATAAGAGAGTTAAAATAAGAAATAAAGAGTAGAGTAAATGAGCCTCCACTCCCAGGCCCCTGGCAACCACCAATCTGTTCTTTATTTCTATGAATTTACTTTTTTAGATTCCACATATAAATGAGGTCATGCAGTATTTGTCTTACTCTGTTTGACTTATTTTACTGAGAATAATGTCTTTAAGGTTTACCTATGTTGTCACAAATGGCAAAATTTCATTCTTTTTTATGATTGAATAATATTTTACTTGTATACATATACACCATATTTTCTTTATTCATTCATCTGTCAGTGGACACTTAGGTTATTTTGAGGTCTTGGTTATTATAAATAATGCTGCACTGAACATGGTGGTATAGATATCTTTTCAAGATGGTGGTTTCATTTCCTTTGAGTATATACCCAGGAGTGGGATTGTGGGTCAAAAAGTAGTTCTATTTTTAATTTTGAGAAACCTCCAAACTGTTTCCCATAGTGGCTGTACCAATTTACATTCCCATCAACAGTGCACAAGGGTTCCCCTTTCTTCACGTCCTCAACAACATTTGTTGTTTGTTGATTTATTAATGACAGGTGTGAGGTGACATGTCATTGTGATTTTGATTTGCATTTCTCTGATGATTAGTGATATTGAGCACCTTTTCATGTACCTATTGGTCATTCGAATGTATTCTTTAAAATAATTTATATTTTTAACAAGTTCCCATATGATGTTGACACAGCTGTTCTAAGAATCATACTTTGATAACCATAACTACTGCTCTAAACAAATTGCTAATTTTATGTACCTAAAGCTCACTATTTATTATTATTATTATTGTTATTATTACTATTATTACTATTTATTATGCCATTGCCTCTTTTCCTGGACACTACTCCTCACTATCTTATTCTATCAAAATTCAATGTTATTTCTCCTTTATAGCTTATTTCAAATATGCTTCATCAATATAATTCTTACTCATTCTTAACCACCTGGGCTCTAGCCTTCCTTGAGCCCCCATTACTGCTTTGATCACAAAATGTCCTTTCTTTCTTACCCTATTAGACAATAAACTCCTTGATGAAAAAGGACAGAATTGTAATCTTTATTTTATTCTTTGAAATTTGTTCTCTATATAGCACATCTCTAAAGTGGGATTCAGGTACACATTTATATTTATGGTACATTTTAGGTATTTCTTCTACCCTCATTTGTATAAAACCTAATATTAATTACGGTGACACTCAGCATGTACATTTCCCAGGTTTTTCTATACTGGGAGCCAGGTTTGTATTTGACATAATATATTAAAAGGGTGCTGTTTGTTCAGTGGTTTGGAACCACAAATCTCTTCTGTAGCATTGTGCTTTAATCCTTTCTAAAACAGGTTGTGACAGGAAAGGGAATGGCTTTCTAATAATCCAGATTTAATTAGAAACACTGGATGCTAAAATTGGATTTTTTTTTTTGATAGAGGTTCTGTTCCATTCTTTCTTCAACTGGTTCTAACATTTCCTAAACCCACTGTCTCTATTTTTGGCCATTTCTCTTTGTCAGCCATTAAATCCAGGGGCTAAATTATCAGAAATTTCATTTGTTGTAGTAGCATGTGGCTTTGGGCAGTTACACAAACATAATTACCAGAGAAATCTAATAATCTCATGTCAGTCTGAGCCATTCATTGAGGAGGGGCTCTGGAGACCCCTTTTCTGAAAGCTCTTTCTGCGTGTCACCTGCCTAGACACAGAGAGTCCTGTACTCACACAATTTTCTCAAAGAAACATAAACATGGGGGTTTCCTTGGAGATGGCTTTTCCCAGAGTTTAAATACTTTCTTTTCCCACCCTTGTCCAGAGAGTCAAATTTTCAGAATGTTATACAGGGTTAGCTTCTTGGTTATCTAATAAGAAAAAATGTCACCAGACTATTACTGTGGGAAAATATTAGAAATAATATTTTTCAAACTCTGCTTAAAATCCTGCTGTCACCCATATTGTTGTTAATTTCTTTAAGGAAGACAAAATATACATTTTATTTGGAAGTTAGCCATGCACTTTTTCTTTAAGAAAGAAAATGAATTTTTTGAAATCATTTCATAATTTACTTACAGAAAGATTAATAATCTTTATTAATTACTGCCCCCCCCAACAAATTATTCTAAATGACAGGTTTTTTATTTGATGTAGAAACTTGAGTTGGTTTCCTGCCCATTAAGCCTTTTGGTTCTGAGTTGTGGTCTCATAAAACTTTCCCAGAGTCTGAAAGCCCAATTTTAAAGGCCTCGGATGCCTTCTCAGTGCAATAAGGCTAGTTCTCTTTATGTTGGTGCCAGATACATTTAAACTTCTTAATCTATTTTTCAATAAATCAAGACTTGTATATGCAAAGAAAATAAGAAACAACATGGTTGGATTCTAAGATTTAAAAAGTTTTTTTTCATATAATATATAATATGTAAAGCTTGTTTACAAAGAAATAATGGAAATAATCTACACATAAGAATGACAATTGAATAATGATAAAGAGTGTGATTTAGAAGGAAAAAAAGAAACTGAAAGGCTGCAATCTCAAAATCATAAAAATATATTATGGGATCCTTCATAGAGCAGATCATTGTCCACGTCTTAAACTTTCCAGGCTACACAATTCCCAAGACAATGTTTATGTTAGAATTTGAAAGTGGTTAGAATGGACCACTGGGTAAAGAGGTTGAAGGAAGAAAAAATGTAAAAGCTCCTATAGTCCAAAACAACCAATGTGATTACTTATCCACAAAAAAGAAATAACCTCAACAAAAACAACCTAGGAAGTATTGATTAAACACAATGGTGACCAGTCATTGGGTCAGTGTCTGGATACTGAGGCTTTTGGGTGATACAGTAACCCAGAAACATGTCATGTGGCTGGTGGGGACAAGTAGGGGGTGTGGGAGCAGGGATGTATGAAGGGTGATGAAACCTCACATGGGCAGTGTATATGTTATACTGGGTTGTGTTTTTACTGTGCATCAAGCCATTTCCTGGTGATGCTCTGTTGACCTATTCATGGTGGCCATTTGATGGGAGCACCTTTACCAGGGTTGCTGGGTTCTTTTCTCTGATGAGGTCACACTAAGTTTCTATGAGCTGTTTATTCATCGATTTGTAGCAGAAACTGGTTCTGCTGGAGGCTAAGTAAGCAGAAATGAAGCAGAAACATTCTGCTTTTTAAGGGGCAGACTAAGTATTACATGCCACTGCTGGCATGCAAATTAAAGTTCCAGGAACAGTTAAGCTCTGGGTACCTTGGTTGAAGATATTTTTATCATTTCCTCAGCTTTGCAGATTTTTTTGTTGCTGTTTGAAATTTGTCCATTATGATCACCAAAGGAATAATGATAATAAATTCTAATATAAGGCTTCTCTCCCTCATTCAACTTTTAAAACTCTTTAAAGTATATTCATAAGAAAATTTTTACATAATTTAGGACTAAGTTTCATGACCAGATGAAGACTGAATTTGAATTAGGGGCAACATTAGTGAAAAAAACATGGATTCAGGAGTCAGAATTCAAAACCTAGTTTTTATTTATGAGACCCGTGTGACCTGAGCAAGGTAACTGAATTCGTTGACCTACAACTTCCTCATTTGAAAAGTTGAGAGAATCACATCTACTTCACAGAGTGGTTCCTTGTATTAAATGCATGCAGTGTGAATGGTCAGCATTTAACATAGTGCCTGGTTCATAAACACTCTGCAATCAATGTTCGTTTTCTTCCCTTTAATATTAGTGGCAAAAGCTAAATGATTAATTTTTTCAGCTTTGCCAGGTTTTTGAGTTGGTTCCTGTATCATATTGACATATACTTATCATCGTAGATTTCTTTTAGCACTTTTTTACTTTCTGATGCTACAAGATGCTTCAGTTTTTTTTTTTTTTCTGCCTTAGTCCAAGAATCAGCCATTTCTCTAAGGAGCCTTTGGTACTTGAAAACAAAATCTGGGTGCTAGATGTGCTCGCATAAATTATTATTATTATTATTACACTTGATCTTTTATAATAGCTTTAGATTTACAGAAATATTGAAAAAGTAGTTCACAGAGTACCCACATAACCCACAATTTTCCCCTATTATTAACATATTAGAATGATACAGTCATTACAATTAATGAATCGATATTGAGATATTATTAACTAAAGTTCTTACTTCATTCAGATTTCCTTAGTTTTTAATCAATGTCCTTTTTCTATTCCAAGATTTCATCCAGCATACCACATTACATTTAGTTGTCATGTCTCCTTAGGGTCCTCTTGGTTGTGACAGTTTTTTAGACTTTCATTGTTTTTGATGACCTTAATGATTTTGAAGAATACCAGTCAGATATTTTGTAGGATGCCTCTCTAGTGAAATTTGTCTGGTGTTTTTCTCATGATTAGGCTGGGGTTATGGATTTGTGGGTGTAATATCCAGAAGTGAAGAATCATTCTCATCACATCATATCAAGGATACATATTGTCAAACACAAATTATCACTGTTGACATTGACATTGATTACCTGTCTGAGGTGGTGTTTGCCAGTTTTCTTCATCATGAAGTTGCTCTCATTTCCCCTTTCCATACCGTGCTCTTTGAGAGAAAGGTTATTATGTGCAGCCCATATTTAAGCAGTGGGGCTTTATGTTTCCTTTCTTTGAGGCAGAATATCTACTTAAATTATTTGAAATTTTTTGCATGGGATCTTTAATCAATTTTTGTTTTCTGTTATCTATTTTTCAATGCTAGAAGTGAAGTGCCTGTTTATATTGGGCAAATTTTAATTAAGCGAATATATATTCCTTGACTAGTTAAATATTCAGAACAATTGAAAATAGAGAAACATACTTTTTAACTTTCTCATTTCTCAGTTATTAAATCTATGATAATGTAAATAACCTTGGCTGTTTTTCCTATAAGAACACTCATTTCTTAAATATCACCATTTTAGTTTAAAAATATCAGAAATATCACTACTAATTTAAACTTGTTTTTCATTTTTAATGTATCTCCTAATTTCTACATGGTGAAATATTGCTGAGTTTCCTGATGGCTGATCATGGAAAATTAGGCTCTGATTTTACTTAAAAGAATAATTGGCCACTAAAAACACAAGGCAAACTACACATTCTGTGAAGAGTACATTTCCAGTAATAATTACTAGGTTGTTTCCTAATAAATGGCAGAGATGTGTGGCATCACATTTAATATAAGAATACACAGAAGCCAAGAGAAGTTTAAGGTTAAAAGGAAAACAAAATACCCCCTGGGGTTTTGATCACTAATTACAGGTCTATAAATAACCATTTCTTGGATTCAGAAGAAATTTGGTCTCCTAGATGATTTAGTTTGGCATATGGGCTTGCCAGGTTTTTTCCCTTTTCCATTTTTGAACTGTTTGAAATGACTGGAGAGGTCAGACATGAAGACAGGTGGTGAAAATGTTAAGGGGAAAAAAATACGAAATGTAACTATTTGGATTTGCTAGCAGTTCTGTTAGTTACTTAAAGGAGTTGATTTAGCACTATATTTAGATTTTGCAAGATGGTATACAATAGTACACTGTTTATAGACCCTCATTTTCTGAGTAACTATTGTGTTTTCATTGAAAAGATTTATACTGGCTTGTTGTAGCACCTGGTCCATGCAATGTATAAGGAAGTCACAAATAGTTGATGGGAAATACTCACTGTAAAAGAATTCAAACCAGAGAGAAATGTACTACTTTCTCTCCTTTTGAACAAAAATTTTTATGCATTTAAAAGTCAGCAAAATTTTAATACATCTGTGATAACAAGCATGGGAGCTTTTGAGAAAAGTGGTATCTTAAAATTTAATTTGCATAACCTGAATAAAGCCTTATGTGGTTATCTGCCAATATTTCTACTCTCTGTTTTATATATCATTATTCTGTGTAATTTAAGATTGTGTCTATTTTTAAGGCCCCACTGGTTCTAGGATTATTATCTATTTCCTATTATTAGAAGGAAAATTAACACCCAGATGTTAGTTCTGTCACCTATTTTAATAGACTCTAAATTCATGTAAAACATAATTAGATTTGTTTCAAGGCACTTCCTGAAGAATCAGAAAATCTCATCTAGTACTTCAAAGAATAGATAGCTAAATATGAGCTGAAAGTTTCACTCCAATCAAGAAATAATACTGTTCCTTTACTTCATGAAGTTCAATGTTCCCCTCAAGCTACTCGATGTTTTACAAATATTATTTTATATTTTGAAGGTAGACCAGAGTTTAATTTTTTAAAAATTTTTACATTATTTAGTAGAATAGGAGCTTGAGGCTCTGAAAGGTTTAAGTCAATGGATTTGCCATAGACCAAGCATTTTGAATTTTAATCAGTACTCATTCTACCAGGGCCTCATACTAAGATTCTGAAAATTTTACAATAATAGAAGTAGGATAGTAATCTTCCATAAGACTCTCTTTGCTTCTTTCTTCCTTTCTCCCAACACAGTCTGGACCTTCAGCTCTACAAAAGACATATGGGAAAACTGTTGATCAAGCCAGCTTGTTTATTAGACCTTCTGTAGTAGAGGAGAAACCACCTCGACAATCTTAGCAGTGTTTCAGAAGGGGAACTCAGGGAAGATATTTATAGGGCTTTGGGGTCTGGGTTGAGTGATTTTTAAAGTGGGTCTTATATGACTAGAAACTGATTGAGATGAGACAAAGTTTATAATATAATAACTTTGGATAGATTGTATACCATTGAAGCTATTATTTGTGATGAGAAAGCTATTTAGTTGATTCCACAGTCTTGTCTTTTAAAGAGCAGGTATTTCCTCAAGCAATTGCTGAGTTATTTTATACTTGTTCTCATTACTATTTAACATAGAGAAAAGAAAGTATGCCTGGTCCCAGGGCTGTTTAATACATTACAGATATTATGTTGGTTTCAGTCCCCAATATATACATATCCAAACTCTCAGCAACTCTAGTTGGCTTCACTTCTTTTATCTCTATCGCTACTACTGTAGTTTAATGACCATTATCTCTCACCTGGAATATGCCTTAATAACTTCCAAATTTTAACTACTTTTTTTTTCTTAAATACATTCTCTACCCAGTTGCCAACTGATCACTTTTGTCCCCTACTTAAAATCTCCCAAAAGTTTGACATTGCATTTATTAAGTAAGTGGTATCTGTTGCCTTTCGCCAGGAGTAGAAATCTGAGCACTTCTGCTCACTGCATCTAGGCATCAGAGTCACCAAGGAAAACAACATAGTCAAGCACTAGAAGGAATAGCACTTTACTTACATAGAGAAGAGACAGAGCAAGATCAGTTTTATCAGTGGGTGCTGGTCGCTCATAGTCAGCAGGTTCCTACTGGCATCTGACACAGAGCAATTGGCCTGCATGCACACTTCTTGTGCTACAGCAGAAAAATCCTGTACCCTCCATTCAAGAGACAGACAATAGTAGTGAGGTTGATCAGGTGCCAAATGACTCATATGCTCATGCAGAACAAAGGTGTACACCATGAGTCTGAAACAGGGAAAGATATTCACACACAAGGTGATAAGCCCAGCACAGGCTGTTAGGTTGTGAGGACTCTTTAGTTCTTGGTAAGGAAGGGTTCCAGACCCATGGCCCATTCTTATGTAGCTGAGGGGTGTTGAAAGACTACATCTGTCTTGGAATAGATGTCTCTTTCCTGTAATTGAGATCTCGTTTTAAAGATAATTTCATCAGAGAGAACATCCTAGACTATTGGATCCAAAGTAGTCCCTTTGCGCCATATATTATGTGATCTAATTTTACTTTCTTTGTATGATTTACTATTAATTGAAATTATTTTGTTCACTTACTCTTTATTGATTTCTGCTTTTCTTCCTAGAGAATATAAGCCGAAACCTCTACCTTGTTTAATGTTGTATTTCTAATGCCTAGAACATTGCTGTGTGCATAGTAAATACTTATAAATATTTGTTTCGATTTGAACATGCTCATACATTGCAAGTGCAAGTGTAAATTGCTACAATTCACCAATATCTAGAAATGTTAGAAATATTCATGCTCTTTGATGCAACGTTTCTACATCTAGGTATTTATCCTACAGATATAGATGCACATGTGAAAAATATACGTAAAAATATTCAAGTCTGAGTCTGCTGTTTTAGAAGAGCTTACTTACAAGGTTGGCCCTTGGTTGACATCTGGGGACGTGGCTAGTAAATTGTTCCTTGCACTGATATGAAACTTTTCCTAAGTGATAAGGCTGTTTTACCTATTTGGAGTACTGAACAACTGCTTTCCTTCTGGAAATTTAGAATTTTGGTAGTTGTTAGGCAGGGGGTACCTATGTGGCCAGTCCACAATGAAAACTTTGGTACTGAGTCTCTAATATATTTCCCTGGGCAGAAACATTGCACACATGTTACTGCATTTTTTGTTGCTGAAGGAATAAACATATTCGGGGGTCCAGAACATAAAAAGCCTACAAATTTCTCCAGACTCTATTTGTATCTTTTCCTGTTGCTGATCCTGCTATGTATCTTTTAGCTGTGAGAAACCTTAGCTGTTAGCACAACTATATTGTGAGACCTGAGAGACCGTCTGATGAATCATGAAATATGTAGATGGTCCTGGGGACTTGTGAAATATTAATTATTGTGAATTATCTTCACAGCAAAATATCAAAGCAGGAAAACTATCTATAAATAGAGGACTAGTTATGGCACATACATTAAAAAGAAATAATCTGGAGTACTCCTGTGTGAGGTAATCTTATATTCTGATAAAGAAATATTGAAAAAATACCTTGTTAAAGGAAAACCCAGGAAGCATAGTGGTTTATATAACTTGTATATTAACATTTGTGCACACATATACACATTTATATTTTGTAACTATAGAATATCATTGGAAATTTGTTAAAGAATCTGATAATAATGAATACCTCAGAAGAGAGGAACTCGGTGGATAAGGGGAAACAAAGGGAGAGTTTTTACTATCTATCCTGATTTAATATGTTGGCCACTAGTCACATGTAGCTATTTAAATTTAATTACCATTAAATAAAATTAAAAAAAAATAGTTCTTCAGTTGTATTAGACACATTTCAAGCCTTAATAGCCATGTATAAATAGTAACTACTACTTTAGAGAGCACACATACAGAACATTTCCATAATCATGGAATGATATTTTAGATAGCATTGATCTTTTTTTTTTTACTACTTAATATTTATAGTATTGCATGTTTTATTTTTCAAAAAAATTAAAACAAAGGGTTAGTTGAACAAATGTTGACTAAAAGTTTCTCTACTAACAGAGTATTCTAAGAATCTCAACAAGTCATCCATTTTTTGTGGTACAAGTTTACATCTAGTTAAGGTGGGCAAGATAAACAGCAGCTTAGATTCCTGGCATGTATTTATAAAAGTAATTCTCCAGCCTAGGGGCTTGAAGCCAATTCCAGATCTTAGAAACCCTAACAAATTCACCAAGGAGAGTGCCAAGGAGCACAGAGTAGGATTATTGGCCTCTCCCCTTCGCTACCTCCAGAAACTTATGCTGCAGGCATTTGGCTAGTTCCAACATACTATTATGCTGTTTTCTCCCTCTTTCAGTAGATAGCTCTTGTAACTTCATGTCCAAAAAAGAAATTGTAATCAATTTTATATACTTGAATTTAGAGACGTCGGTAATGGTATTCAGTATTATTACAGTTTAGTTCAATATTTAAGTGCCTAGGGAATAGTAAATGACCTTGAGGTCCAGATGGTCTTGTATAGGATATATAAAAAGGAAATAGATTGTGTTGCTATAATGACATTAAATGGTGCCAATGTAAAATTTTGCTCACGGTGCAATGGGACATGGAGGAAGACTGTCTAGTCATGAAAGATGCAAAAGACATTTCAGGCACAGAGTGTGGGAAGAGTGCTTCAAGCAGAGAGATATGACCTTGGCAAAGACAAGACAGTGTGAAAGAGCATGTCTTGGGTGCTGGAGCCCAAAACTAGATGTAGAGACCAGGATAAGAAATGTCAAGAAGGGCAACTAAGATGTAAATGGTAGGAAATGTTGTGCCGAATGCTTTTATCTGATAGGGATCTGGAAACATGAAAAGACATTTTTTTTTTTTTTTTTTTTTTTTGCGGAGGTGGATAATATTTTTGTAGATTTCCTTGAATGCATATTGAGAGTTGGATTTAGAGCGGCAACATGCAAGTAAGGTCATGCATTAGCAGATCGTTGCCACAGTCCAGATGAAAAATGACGAAGGCCTTTTTCAAAAGAAAAAAAACATTTATTAAGCATTTATTAGGTATCAGACACTAATCTATGTATATCTTTCTTTTTTTATTAAATTCAATATTATTCAAAATTATTTTATATTAGGTCTGGATATACAGTATAGTGATTAGATATTTATATAACTTACAAAGTTAACTCCCTCCCCAATTAGTCTAGTACCCACCTGGCACTATACATAGTTATTAGATGAAGACCTTTTTTATTAATGCCTTTCTATTAGCATTTCTCTATTTCCTGTCTCATTTATTTCTACTTCTTCATGTGTACTTCTTGAGATCATCTTTTAAATAAACCACTTGAACCCAAGTCCTTGTCTCAGGGTCTGCTACTGGGTGAATCCAAACTAAGAAAAGAGTAAGTAGTCAATAGAATCAAATGTTGCACAGAGGACCAGTAAGATAAGAACTAAAAGTCTCCCTGGCTTCCTCAATATGGATGTCATTGGTTACTTTTGTAAAAGTGTTTTTATTGAATCTGTTGCAGCAGAATTCAGATTGTAGAGAACCATGGAATGGTTTTGAGGTAAGGAAGAAGGCAAATGCATATAAATGAAGCTTCCAAAAAGTATGGCAAGTAATATGGTGATAGCTAGAGTGAGACACAGATTCAAGTGTGGAATTTTTCCAGAATTTGTGAGATTTTTACAATAAACATGTCAGATACAATTCTACTCCTCACACAACTGCTTTTCAAATTATCTTATAGTGGCTAAATAGACACTAATGTAATGAAAGAAGGGCAGAAAGATAGAAAAAGGTGGAGTATTGATATCATGATTTGAGCTCCTGGATCCAATTATGCCTGAAACTTCTAAATTCCTACTCCTGCAGCTGGACTTTTGAATTAAGTGAGTAAATTCTCCATATTGCTTGAGTCAGATTGAGTTAGGTTTCTGTAACTTACAAATTTTAAGTAGTTCAAATCTTTCTTTTCTAAGGCTAATTGGAATACAATTCTGTTTTTAACAATTCTCTCTCTTTCTCTTGTCTCTCAATCCCTCCCTCCTGCCCTCTAGTAAAAGTAATGAAAGGAAGCGTCATCAAGGAGAAAGTGAGAAAGTGGTATAAGATAGATACAAAAAGTGGATAATAGATGAAAAAAGGTCCTTGAGAGGATGGTAGCTGATGAAACCAAGAACTTGAGTGAAATGATTACTTAAAAGTATTTTTTACATTTTAATATAAAAATTTTAAAGCATGCAGAAAACTTTTTAAAATTGTTAAGTTACCAATCATATAGTTATCATCTAGATTCTACTATTAATATTTTTCTACATTTTCTATTTTTGCTTTATCACATATCTCATTTATCCATCCTTCTATCAATCTATCAAAGATTGTTATTTTTTTTGATGCCTTTCAAAAGAAGTTGCAGATAGTATGCTACATAACTAAAAATTTAGCAGGCATATCATTAACTTGATTTCAAAATTGTTTACAGTTATAAGTACCTAATATATTGAAAATTACCTATAGCACTTCTGTAATTCTAATAAGAGATCTTTTTGATCTTTTTAAATTCCAGTACTATCATTATTTTTGTATTGTTATCATTTTAAAGGATATTTTTTCATGTTTTCCTCATATTTCAAGGACAGATCCATCAGAAAAATTTCTGCAAAATATAAACCATGCTTATGCAAGTAGATTTCTAATATGTTGCATTATAGAGGAGTCAGAAATAGTTCTGCATAAGGGGTTGAGTTTGACATGTCTACTGTGGTCTTGAAAATCAATTGCATACCACCAGCTCTTGTATTGCTACATTGCCAATAAGCATGCAAGTGACTACGCCTGATAGCCTCGCTGATAGAATGTTGACCCTTGGAGGGCACTGTGAGTCTAGACTTACCAAGAGCTTTGGCTTTGTAACAGAGCGTGGAAGAATATTTTTTGAGAAAATATGGAATTTTAAATATTTTATATAGTTAAGGTTTTGTACAAGAATCTACCTTGGTTCTTGTCTTAGTTCTTCACTGTATTTCCATAAAGTAAATTAATGGATATTTTAAATCCTAATCATACTTAATTTCCTTTGCAGCCTAATAGCTAATATTTATTGAGGGACTACTATGTGTTAGGCCTTAATGGGACTGCTAACCTCAAAACAACCTGTAAGGTAAGTACTAATTTATCATTATTTGTTACATGAAGAAACTATTGCAAAAGATATTGGGAAAGGTCTTTAAAGTCACTGAATAGTAAGTGATGGAATCAGGATGTCAGGCCAGGCAATTGACTCCAGAGCTGCTGAGGGGATGTCCTTGAACATTCTTCTCATCCTCTGACCTGTGGACATTCTCTTGACTCTATTTTGTTTCTCTCAAACTTTCCAACTTTATTCACCTTTCTGCCATTATCCTAGTTCGGAGTCCCCTTATCTCTCTAGGAGTATTTAAAATGTTTCTCAATCAGCCACTCTGCTTCCAGGCTTGCCCTGTCCAATCCATTTTCTAGACCACAGTCAGAGTGACCTCTCTGAACCTCAGATATAATTATAGCAATATCTCTGCTTAAATCCTTCAATAGCTTACTAGTTTTCAACCAAAAAATACAAATCCCTCTGGAATGGGCTAAAAGGAGCTTCAATATCTGAATCCTGTCAAATTAACCTCTTTGATTTCATCTCTGGCCTCTGTCCATTTGCCTCTGAGGACTCCAATTGACTGACCATACTCTCCCTTGTTTCAGGTTTTTTAAAAAGCTCTCTCTCATTTTTATTCTCCCTGGAAAGTTCATGCCCTCAGTCCCCTTTAGTTTGGTCTCATTTTAGATGTCACAACTAGAAAGCTTTCTCCTGGCTCCCTATTCTTGGGTTAAATGGCCTTTCATGTGCTCCCACAGCTCACTTCCTGTACTTCAAGTCTAGGGCTTTTCATTCTGTTTTTTAAATTACTCGTTGATGGTTTCTTTTCTCATTAAAACGTGTGTTACTCACTTAATCGCATGTTTGATGTATTGTAGGTGTTCATTATGTATTTATTGAATGAATAGATGAATGTCAGGTATTTTAGAAGTTTTAAATATTATGAAAAATGGACCCTTAAATGCATTTTACCTGGCTTCATGATGCTACTGGATCTCCTTTTCCTCACTTACAAAGTGTGAGTGTCATAGATATAATAGTTTTAGTATACTTTTATGTTGAAGAATCAAAACTTAAGTAGCACAAATTTTATTTCTTAAAATCTACAGAGAATTTTTGTTATTAATAAGGAAAAACAAATAAATATTTTGTAGAAATTTATGTCCTCCATATTCTTACTTTATTTTTTAATGTCATGTTTTTTGGAGAGAAAAGTTGTTTTAGGATAAAGGATTAACCAGTTGGCAATGTATTTATTTTGTCTGTATTATAAAAATGTGATCCTATAGCTTTTCAGTTGGTAATTCACAGGGAAAGTGAAAGTATTGTCAGAATCATGCATTTTATGTATAGAACAATGTACCAAAAGTAAGGAAATTATGTCCTAGTACTCATGAAAAGAAATTATTTTATGAACTGTTTTTATTTTGCTTGAAGAACTGTAGCAAACATGAGGACATTTCTATCTATTAGGTTTATGCTTGTAGCTCTCGATTTCACCCCTTTTCCCCTCCAGCAGATTTATTCCCCTCCCCCCTCTAAAATGCACTCAAAATGCTTTGCTGTCTCTTTTGTTTGTTCATATTGTTCACTTCTAACTGTTCTAGAATTTTTATGGCCTTTTTATCTTTATATAACTTTTATAATTTATATATGATTGCTTGAATGGCAATAAAAACTTTATCATTAGGCTATACTCATTTGGAAGTTGCTATATATTTCAGTCAGAGCATCATGTTATTCTGGTGTTAACAATTCCAAATATCTGTGGCTTCAAATAACCAAATTTTATTTCTGATTCAATAATGTGTATTGTCAGTCTACAGGGAGTTGGATTCATTGTAACTCATTAGGAACATACATTGAGAGAGTAGATGCCATCTTCAATGTGGCCAGCCACCATACCAGGAGGAAGAAAAGAAGCTTGAGTGTCTCCCACTGGTCATTAAATGCTCCAGTCTGGAAATGACACACTTCATTTGAACTGGTGACTCACTGACCAAAATTAGTCTCAGGGCACCACTCATAGGGACACCTGGAAGTTCCTGGAAGATGGAGGACAAGAAATACTTGGGAAACTCTGCTGATTAATTTTGTATGTCTCTGATATCTTCATTTCTAAAATAACTTGACTTCCAAAATAATCTTTTTAACAACCTTCTGAGCATTTCCAAGAGTAATCCTCATTAATACCATGCCAGATTCCAAGAAAACCTATTTATCGTATTGTCACATTTATTGTCTAATACTCCTACACAGAGGCATAGAGTCATTGTGCTGCACGTTAGCATGTTCCTACCACTGTCTGGCTCGTGCAGTGTCACTGCTACCTTGCCTTGAAGCTCTGACCTGGGACTTTTTTTTTTTTTTTAAATTTCTGGGCATCAAGACATCACTTCTGCCTCACGTATACTTCCTTCTCTCTCTCAAGGCTCTGAAAGAAATGGGAAAAGGTAACTTACAGGGCATATTTAAACTCTTGTAAAGGAACTTTTGTATCATAGAATCTCAAATTGCTTACACTGTTTTAAAAAAGTGCCTCTTAAGCCTGGTTCTCCATATTCAAGGATACTAATTAGAAGACAGTAAATGCCAGTAGAGCACAAAAGGTATGGTGCTATAATTAGACTGGGACCTCACTACAGAAGTTTACTACAGGTCAAAGATGACCCATGTCATACGGTGGTCTCACAGTGCACTGTATTTGTCTGTTTTCTTGTTTGTTTATTCATGAATATATGGCTATATGAGCTGTGACCACTCTGTCATTAATGGGAATTTAAAGATTTTTTTTGCTGTGATTATTTTATTTTATTTATTCATTTATTTATTTGGCAACATCCAACATTGAGAGTGGAAAAACAGAATTGGAAATTTGGTTACTTGCGCTCCATGTGTGAATGGCAATTGACTTATTACAGATATTTTCTAAAAAGATTCTAAATTAATAGGTACAAGATATACCATGGCTTTAGACATTTTTGTATACATGTTTGATTACAGATACAATGCGCAAAATTGAAAAGGGGAAAGCCAGCTTTTCTAACTTTTCCATGCTACTTTGGGGATCTTACTTATAACATAGTGGTCTTTTCAAAATCTCCTCCATTTTTTTTATGATCATGATATGAATTTAAAAGATGCAATCCACATCAAAATCCCAATGGCATCTTTGGAACCACAAAAGACCCCGAATAGGCAAAGCAATCCTAAGAAAAAAGAACAAAGCTGGAGGTGTCACACAATCTGACTTCAAATTATACTACAAATCGACAATAATCAAAACAAAATGGTAATGGCAGAAAAACAGACACAGAAAAATGGAACAGAATTGAGAGTGCAGAAATAAACACACATATATATGGGCAAAAATTTTTTAACAAAAGATCCAAAAACATAAATAGAGAATAGAAAGTGTCATTCAATAGAAAATTTCATTTAATAAATAGTTCTGGGAAAATTAGAAAGCCACATGCAAAAGAATGAAAATAGGCTGCTATTTGTCACCATACACAACACTTAACTCAAAATGGATCAAAGACTAAATATAAGATCTGAAACAATGTTACATAGAAGAAAACATAGGTATTAAACTTATGGACCTTAGTCTTAGAGAGGATTTTATAAATTTGACCTCAAAGGCAAGGGAAGTAAAAATAAAAATTAATAAATGAGTCTATATCAAACTAAAAGTTTCTGCACAGCAAAATAAATCATCAACAAAAGAAAAAGGCAACCAACTGAATGGGAGAAGATATTTGCAAACAACACCCCTGATAAGTGGTTATACCCAGAATATATAAAGAACTCATAAAACCCAACAACAACAAAAACCAAATAATTTAATTAAAAAATAAATGAAAAGATGACTTGAACAGACACTTCTCCAAAGAAGACATATCAATGGCCAACAGATAGATGAAAAGATGATCAACTACACTAGCTACTAGGGAAATGGAAATCAAAATCACAATGAGATACTATCTCACACTTGCTAGAATGGCTATTATTAAAAGACAAGTAATAACAAGTGTTGGAGAGGTTGTGGAGAAAAAGGAACTCTCATATGCTGCTGGTGGGAATTTATATTGGTACAGCCATTATGGAAAACAGTATAAACGTTCCTCAAAAATTAATAATAGAATTACCATATGACCCAGCAATCTCTCTCCTTGGTATTTGCCTCAAAAATTTGAAAACACTTATTTGTAAAGATATATGTACCCCTATGTTCATTGCAGCATTATTCACAGTGGCTAGGACATAGAAACAACTGAAGTGTCCTTCGATAGATGATTGGATAAAAATGTTGTGGGACATGTATACAATGAAATATTACTTAGTCATAAGAAAAAGATGATATACTGCAATTTGTGATAACATGGATAGATCTTGAGAATATCATGCTAAACAAAATAAGTTAGATGGAAGAAGTCAAAATCATAGCCACAGACAGTTTAGTGTTTACCAGAGGGAAAAGGAATTGGAAGAAAGGTAGAAAAGGGTGGAGAAGGTCAAATATATGGTGACAGAAGGAGATTTGACTTTGGAAGTTGAACACACAATGCAATATACAGATTATATATTATAGAACTGTACACTTGAAGCCTATATAATTTAATTAGCCAATGTCACCCCAATAAATTTAATAAAATTAAAAAAAACATATACAAAATTTATTTAAAAAAATATTTAATATTTTCCTGAACTACATACTAGTTTTCCAACACTTATTTTTGCTTTCATCAAATAATCAATTATATCACCTACGAATATAGAAAGCCAATGAAAGAAAAAAAAATGATTTCAGTTGCTATGGGTAAAATCATCACAAGAATTCATTTTATATTTTCCAAACAGAAGTTGAAAATAAATTTGGAGCATAGAGCTGAGTATAATTGTGACAGCAGTGTGCCTGCTGCCTACCAAAGCTGAATTCTGTGTCAGGAGTGATAATTACCAGCTCTGAAGCAGAAACACTATTTAACTCTGCCTTGATTACTAATTAATCAGGTGCTAAAGGCATTTAAACCAATGACCCCATTTCAACCATGAAGTTACCAAGTAAAGATTTAAGGGGGTACTGTGTCCTTCTCCCTACCTCTCACCCCCATCACCTCCGAAGGTTAAATGCAGTATTAAAATAATTCTCTGTTAGGGGTGTGTGTGTGTGTGTGTGTGTGTGTGTGTACGTGTGTGCGTGCGTGTGTGCGCAACAATTAAAGGGAAAACAGACATTTGTCTTATTCTCATCGAAGCAGAATTCAAGTGTGTGGTTTTTTGAAAGCTCATTTTGAACTACAGAATGGTATCCTTGGAGAGGTTCCTAGAGATTATAAAATTCTGCCTCCATGTGGATAAACAAGTCAGATTTATCTTAATTTATCCTTTGTTATTTAAATTGTTTAAATTCTGTCTTAGGTAATACATGTTCATTGGTAATACATTTTCATTGGTAAAAATTTCAAAAGTTATGGAAAATAATAAAGAAGAAAAAATCACTCACTACTACTTTACATTATGGTATTTAGCTTAAGTCACATTTTACCTTTCTTCTCTAACCTGATATTAAAAACATTTTTTGTGTCATTAAATTTACTTTGTTATATGACATGATTACTGGGTAGTAGTCAAATGAATAAATGTACAAAAGTATTTATGCCATGCCTATTATTATACATTTAGATTGATTCCAACTTTCACTCCTATAACACTGTAATAAATATCCTTTACATAATTATTGGTGTACATTTTTAGTATAAATGGTTAAAAATCAAGTAGATCGAAGGACATAATTTTTTTAAGGTTTTTGACATATTGCTAAATTGCTGTTCAGAAAGTTTATACAGTTTTCTTGCATATGAGCAGCATATAAAAGGA